>NC_073647.1:28537422-28840453 GCF_029407905.1 Bubalus kerabau | reverse complement strand
GTTGCCGTTTCCTACTCCAGGGGATCTTCCCAATCCAGGATTGAACCTGTGTCTCTTGCATCTCCTGCATTGGCAGGCAGATTCTTTACCACTAGCACCACCTGGGAAGAAAAATAGCCTCATATATGCATCAAACTAATTTTCAATCAAGCCACATCAACAACTCCTTGACATGCCTGTCAGTATCTGTATCTGTAAGTCCTCATCAGAGAGATGTGCTCTCTGGGGAAAAAAATCTTTTTAATAAACAGCACCTTTCAACCCACTTTAAATACTTTACCCTACATCATGTTTATTTTCAAATCACTCTTTAGTATTTTAAAGTACATGTAAAATATATGACAAAACTTATCTTTTACTCTATCCTAAGGAATAAAAGGGATAAAGTGGTAAGAACTTGCTGCTATTAAATATACATTTAGTATATAGATGGAAGTATATATGTATTTCACAAAATATATGTATCTATATATAAAGAGAAAGACAGACTGAGTAAAATGAATAGCTAAGATACATTTCTAAAGTACTTTATATCTTATAGACATATTTCATATGTAGTATTCATTCATTTGTTCAAAAATATGTCCTGGTATCCTAGTATGTCAGGTACTGTTATTGACACATAAAATAAGCAAACAACAAAATGGCCAGAGGTCCCTATCCTTGTGAAGTCCAGCAGTCCCAGTTTATACCTGCTGTCCTGGTGTCAATGTAACAGCACTCACTTCCACTCTCAAAAATTTCTCAGTTGATACAAAATTATATGGTCTCTGTATAAAGTATGTATTATATTAAACAATAAGTGGTGCTATGGAAGGAGAAGGCAATGGCACCCCACTCCAGTACTCTTGCCTGGAAAATCCCATGGGCAGAGGAGCCCGGTGGGCTGCCCTCTATGGGGTCACACAGAGTCGGACACAACTGAAGCGACTTAGCAGCAGCAGCAGCAGCAGTGCTCTGGAAAAGGCAAAGGCAAAAGTAGAGCAGAGTAAGTGGGTCTGAGATGTGAGGAAGGTGGTTTCCATTTTGAATAGGATGGTCATAGAGGCTTCATTGGGGCTTCCCTGGTGCCTCAGACAGTAAAGAATCTGCCTGCAATGTGGGAGACCCGGATTCGATCCCCAGGTCAGGAAGATCCCCTGGAAAAGGGCTTGGCTACCCCCTCCATTATTCTTGCCTGGGGAATCCCATGGACAGAGGAGCCTGGTGAGCTACAGTCCGTGGGTTGCACAGCCAAACCCGACTGAGCAACTTAACACTTTCACTTTCAGAGGCTTCGTTAAGAAGGTGGCATTTGGGCAGACACTTGAGGGAATTGTGAATGTTGGCCATGTAGCTCTCTGTCCAAATAGTGTACCTGGAAGAGACAAGAGCAAGCAAAGACCTCTGGGTTGAGATCATGCTTGAGGAATAACAAGAAAACCAGTGAGGCTGGAGCAGAGTGAATGAGCACACTGGATCAGGAGGTAAGGCCAGAGTGGTAATGTAGGTGGGAAGATCATGAATGGACATATAGGAGTTTGGTTTTAATTTTGTTGTGTTGTTCAGTCACTAAATCATGTCCAACTCTTTTCGACCCCTTGGACTGCAACATGCCAGTGCTTCCCTGTCCTTCTCTTTCTCCTGGAGTTTGCTCAAATTCATGTCCCTTGAGTCAGTGATGCCATCCAACCATCTCATCCTCTGTTGTCCCCTTCTCCTCCTGCCTTCAATCTTTCCCAGATTGGTTTTAATTACAAGTGAATTAATGAGCCACTGGAGGATTTGGAACACAATAGGAAGTCCCACTAAGATCTGATGCTATTATCAGGATCACCCTTGTTGCTCCATTCATAATTGAGTGAGCAGGTGGGGTGTCAAGTGTGAAACTGGGAGACCAGTTGGTCTGCAATAGTAACAATCCAGGAAAAAAGTATTCATGGTTTTACCAGTGAAGATAGTGAGAAATTCATGGATTCTGGGTGTTTTGAAGGTAGGGACATTTAAATTGGATATTCACAACAACTTTGAGAGGTAGACAAGAAAGATAGAATTATGCCATTTTGAAAATCAAGAAACTGGAACTCAGAGAGGTTGTAGCTTGCCTAAATTTACACAACTAATTGAATGGAATAAAGAGCACAGAACCTGTCTCCTATCTGTCTCGGACTTTATGTATGGTATACAACCTTTCCAAGTATACTGCAGACTATACAATAAGCATGCATTTTCCTCATACCAGGCCCAAAGGAGTATCCTCCAGCACAAAAAAGTGAGAATGCCTTTGTCATCATTAGTCTGGGGTTCTCTCCAGGATACATGTTAAGGAGTATGTCCATTCTCAGATGTGACAATTTTTACTGAAATGATTAAATGACTTGTGCATGTATGGAACAGCCTGCTGCTGCTGCTGCTGCTAAGTGGCTTCAGTCGTGTCCGACTCTGTGCGACCCCATAGACGGCAGCCCACCAGGCTCCCCCGTCCCTGGGATTCTCCAGGCAAGAACACTGGAGTGGATTGCCATTTCCGTCTCCAATGCATGAAAGTGAAAAGTGAAAGTGAAGTCGCTCAGTCGTGTCCGACTCTAAGCGACCCCATGGACTGCAGCATACCAGGCTCTTCCGTCCATGGGATTTTCCAGGCAAGAGTACTGGAGTGGGGTGCCATTGCCTTCTCCGATGGAACAGCCTAATACCTTCTAAAGCAACAGTATCATATAATGGGTAGAGGACAGGAATAGATTGACTTGGGTTTAAAAATCCTGGCTTCCCAGGGGGTGCTAGTGGTAAAGAACCTGTCTGCCAATGCAGGAGACATAAGAGATGCGAGTTCAGTCCCTGGGTTGGGAAGATCCCCTGGAGAAGGGCATGGCAACCCACTCCAGTATTCTTGCCTGGAGAATCCCACAGACAGAGGAGCCTGGCAGGCTACAGTCCATAGGGTAACAAAGAGTCAGACACGACTGAATCAACTTAAGTCTTACCCTGACATGTATAAGCTGTGTATTTAGCAAAAGTTACCTAGTATATGTATCTTGAGGCTGTTGAGAACATTTAATAAAGTCTAAAAGACACACCAGATGAGCCCACTGCCTAAAAGTCTCCCCCAGGTATTAATCTGACTGAATTATATGTGCTTAAATGGCACCACCTCAGAGAAGCTTCCCTGACCATCCAGCGTCATCTTCCAAGCACCTATTACTAGAGGACATTAAATTAATAGAGTTATGCACTTACAATCTCCATGAGGTCAGGAATTTTATTTTTCATGATTCTATCTGTAGTACCTACCGCAGTGCCTCATACACAGTGGTTCCCCCAGAATTGTTGATGAAGAAATGAGTCTTGTATCCCTATCCCACTCACTTCCTTCATCTTTGAGAGACACTGGACTGCTTTCAAGGCTCTGGGCTCTTTTCCATTTCAAGGGCTTTGCATCTGAAGTCCTCTCCCTGTATGCTCTTCCTCCCACTCTGTCTAGTGAAACTCTACTCATTTCTCCAATCTGGGCCCAAATGGACACTTCCTTACAGTAGGCTTCCCTGATCCTGGACTAGGTCAGTTATCCCTATTGTAAGCTCTAACAGCACAAGGTACTTTTCCGTTATAGCACTTACCACAGTTCTTTAGTATTTATTTGTGTGTGTGCTCACTCAGTCATGTCCAACTCTTTTTGACCCCATGGACTTTAGTTCAACAGGCTCTTCTGTTCATGGAATTTTCCAGGCAAGAATACTGGAGGGGGTTGTCATTTCTTTCTCCAGAAGATCTTCCTGACCCAAGGATCGAAACTGCATCTCCTGTGTGTCCTGCATTGGGATGTGGATTCTTTACCACTGAGCCACCAGGGTCAATTTCTTGGGTGATTATTTATTTAAGGTCTCTCCCCTCCACTGGAATGTAAGTTCTGTGAGTTCACTACTGTTTCTATCTAGCACCTAACATAGTCGATGATCAATAAGTATATGCTAAATGGATAAAGGAAGAAATGTATCTGTGTACAGAAAACTCAACACCTACTATAGAGCCTTTGCATGTTTCTTAAAGGCCAAAGAAGTTTGGAGGGAAAAAAGGATTGATTTCAGTAATAATATAAATTGTAGCCATGCTTCCCCTTGCACAAGCAGGAAGGATTTACTGACAAGAAGGCAAAGGTGTTCCAGTCACTTGAGTAAGTGGATAATCCAAAGGCCACCTCCAAATATTGTTCAATGGGCACACATGCAATTTCTCCTGAAATTGTTTTTCCTGTTGATCTTATTCTTTCTCGAAAAATTCACCAAGAGGGCTTGAACTCTCTATGTAACTTCTTATAAACAAGTATGTGGTTCATCGGCTACAACTCTGAAAACTGTATCAATTTCACTGAGGCTGCAGAGTGAATACAATAACTGACTAGATAGCTATGCCTCCAGCACAAGAACAAGCTCCACTAAGAATCAGAATCCTTGAGTCATGGGTCTTTCGTATGGTGCCTTCTACAGTTCAGTAGGAGAGGATATGAGTATCTACATAGTTCACTTGATATTTGTATGTGCACTTGACACTTGTAAGTACACTTGACTTTTAAAATTAAAACTTGGTCGTTGGCACTAAATTGACTTAAAATTAAGAGATACTGAGAGAGGGGAGTATTTTTCCTCGGTAAGACAAGAGTCAACACAGTCAGATTTTATAGTCTAAATGCTTGCTTTCATTAGCAGATAAAGAACAGAACTGAGTATTTGCTGGAGTCTGACCTCCATGACCAATAGTGATGGAGGCACCATATATCCATTTTATCTTGGTCAAGTAATTTGTTACCTCTGTCAGAGAGTAAAAAGCAAAACTCTTTGATAAATCATACCTAGGTATTATACATGAGTCAAGTTACACCAAATTATCCTATTTTCTTCAAGCATTCCAGGTCCCCTAATCGATGACCACTCAATCTCCAATTTTTTCCCTCTATCCCACAGGATCCTATGGCATCTTAGCACAGTAAAGAACATCAGGGAGACAAAGCAAAGACACTAAGAAGTCAGGATCATTGAAACTGTAGAGGAGACAATGGTTTGTACAGCTATTATATAACCATCTGACCAGACTGAATGACTGTTCTTTATTACTGATTTTTATAGCATATTAATGAAATTGAGCTAATTAATTGAGTTTATTTCTTGTCTTGTAGACTAAGGGTGAACAAACTACAACCTACTAATTGGCCAAATCTGGCCCTCCAGCTGTTTTTGTCAATAAAGTTTATTGGAACACAGCCATACTCATTCATTTATTCAGTTTCTATGGCTGCTTTTATGATATGATGGCAGAGTTGAATAGTTGCAACAGAGACCATCTGGCCCACAAAGCCTAAAATATTTCATATCTGGCTCTTTATAGAAAAGCTTTACTGACACTTGTCTTACATTATGATTATCTGACAATTGAAAAAAATTTGGACAACTTAAAACAATAAACTGTTAATCAATGACAGATAGTAATGTCTTCTTTATGTTGTTTCATCTTTCAACAACAAAAGCCTTTACATTTAAGCAATAAGTTGTTTTTATTTCTGCTTTGAGTCATAAAATTTAGCCAGATTGCCCTCACTCCATTCTGAAATATATTATACATTAAACAGAAGATACTGAGCATGATTTAATAATGTCATATAATAGAATAAGCTTGGGCTTTAGAGTCCTACCAGAGACTTGACAAGACTTATGCTAATTCCATTAACAAACAACCCACTGGGCATTTCAGTTCAGTTTTGTTCAGTCGCTCAGTCATGTCCGACTCCCTGCCACCCCATGGACTGCAGCATGCCAGGCCTCCCTGTCCATCACCAACTCCTGGAGCTTACCCAAACTCATGTGCATTGAGTCAGTGATGCCATCCAACCATCTCATCCTCTGCCATCCCCTTCTCCTCCTGCCCTCAATCTTTTCCAACATCAGGGACTTTTCAAATGAGTCAGCTCTTCACATCAGGTGGCCAAATTACTGGAGTTTCAGCTTCAACATCAGTCCTTCCAATGAATATTCAGGACTGATTTACTTTAGGATTGACTGGTTGGATCTTCTTGCAGTCCAAGGGACTCTCAAGAGTCTTCTCCAACACCACAGTTCAAAAGCATCAATTCTTTGGCACTCAGCTTTCTTTATAGTCCAACTCTCACATCCATACATGACTACTGGAAAAAACATAGCCTTGACTAGAAGGACCTTTGTTGGCAAAGTAACGTCTCTGCTTTTTAATATGCTGTCTAGTTGGTCATAACTTTCCTTCCAAGGAGTAAGCATCTTTTAACTTCATGGCTGCAATCACCATCTGCAGTGATTTTGGAGCCCAGAAAAAAATAATGTCTGTCACTCTTTCCACTGTTTCTCCATCTATTTGCCGTGAAGTGATGGGACCAGATGCCACGCTCTTAGTTTTCTGAATGTTGAGCTTTAAGCCAACTTTTTCACTCTCCTCTTTCACTTTCATCAACAGGCTCTTTCACTCTTATTTGCTTTCTGCCATAAGGGTGGTGTCATCTGCATATCTGAGGTTATTGATATTCCTCCCAGCAATCTTGATTCCAGCTTGTGCTTCCTCCAGCCCAGCGTTTCTCATGATGTACTCTGCATATAAGTTAAATAAGCAGGGTGACAATATACAGCCTGGATGTTCTCCTTTTCCTATTTGGAACCAGTCTGTTGTTCCATGTTCAGTTCTAACTGTTGCTTCCTAACCTGCATACTGGTTTCTCAAGAAGCAGGTCAGGTGGTCTGGTATTCCCATCTCTTTCAGAATTTTCCACAGTTTATTGTGATCCACACAGTCAAAGGCTTTGGCATAGTCAATAAAGCAGAAATAGATGTTTTTCTGGAACTCCCTTGCTTTTTCGATGATCCAGCAGATGTTGGCAATTTGATCTCTGCTTCCTCTGCCTTTTCTAAATCCAGCTTGAAAATCTGGAAGTTCACAGTTCACGTATTGTTGAAGCCTGGCTTGGAGAATTTTGAGCATTACTTTACTAGCATGTGAGATGACTGCAATTGTGCAGGTAGTTTGAGCATTCTTTGTCATTGCCTTTCTTAGGGATTGGAATTAAGACTGACCTTTTAGATAAGGATTTATGAGTTCCAAATCCTGTCAGCTATTTCCTTTTTGTATTCCTTTATTTTGAACAACTGGTATGTTCCCAAGAACTTGTTCCCAAGCCATGGCTCCTTCCTGCAAAAAGGAAAAATTGAGGTCACATCCTCCACTAGGTGGCAATTTGCTTGCCTAACCTGCTGACCTCTCTTCATGTTCTCCATTGCTCACCAGCACTGTTTTAATCTAGATCAAACTTGCTGGCTGCTAGTAAAAGCTAATCAACATCAAAACCAGAAGTATTGCTTGTGCTCTGAGCAATAGTAGGCCAGAAACAAGAGTTGCAAGAAACACAACAAAAAACTAAACAGTGATTATAAACTGACACCAGTACTTTTACCAATTTACTTAGCAATCTTTGGTAATGACTCTTTACAGCAATGAAACATCTAGCGTGTGGCTATTTACTATAGGAATTAGAAGGATCAGAAGATAGTTTTGTCTCACTGGGATTTTGCAAATGATGATAAATGAGATCTTTCACTTTAGGCACAAAAGAGGGATCCTTCACTCCTAGACTTCCTGAAACAGCTTGAATGAATGGCCCCAGCACGTTTGAAAAGACTTTCTGATTTTTCTCTCCTGTGCTGTTTCTTTCTTCATCTTCCTTTGGGGAAGCAAAGGAAGCAAAGGAAGCAATTTCTCAGTTCTCCTGAAAAAATGTTCCTCTGCAGAGTCTGTAGACCCACTGGGTCCATAGCTATTGAGATTATACCCATTACCCACTCAACCACACCAGACCCAAGAATTCCCTACATCAGAGCCTGGCCTGGGAGCAGTTTCTTTGAAACCGTACACATCAGAAAAGCAGCTGTCTCCTCTTCCCTTCCACAAAACGCCCAAAGAATTATTATTATTATTATTATTATTATTATGGAGGTAATGCTGTCTGAGTTATGAAAGTCTACTAGGAACCCTCCTGGCTTGGTCCTGAGAAGATTTGGAATTGAAAACCTAAAGGGAATTCCCTGACAGTCCAGTGGATAAGACTCTGCACTTTGACTGCAGCAGGTCTGGATTTGATCCCTGATCGGGGAACTGAGATACCAAGCAATGTGGCCAAAACAAAACAAACAAACAACAGCAACAAAAACCTAACAGCTGCCCCTCTATGCCACAGGGTGATTCTCTAGGGAACCTGGCCCTGTCTGAGTTCTCATGGAACTAGCCAATATATTAATGCAGAAGCTGTCATCACCTTGTTTTCCAGAAGCTGAGCCTAGAAAAAAGGTTTTACTATATTCTGTCCCTATAGACAAATATGCAACAGGACCTCCACATTGCATTGCTATGCAGATCGCAATCCATGTGAGTAGCATCCGCTTGGAACTGTGTTATACACAACTTGTACAACCACATGGTGGTAGGCGAACCAATGGTCCCAAAGCTATACATGGCCTAATCCTTGGAAATGACAGTACGTCAGGGTTTGTGACCAGGGAAAATTAAGATTGAAGATGGAAACAAGGCTGCTAGCGCACTGACCTTGAGAGAGGGAGATTATTCTGTGTGATGGTTAATGTTATGTGGCAATCTGGCTGGGTCGCGGGGCCTAGTTATTTCATCAAACATTTATTTTGGATGTTTCTGTAATGGCATTTATGGATGAGATGACCATCTAAATCAATGGACTGACTTTGAGTGAGTCAAATTGCCCTCCAGGATGTGAGTGGGCCTCATCCAATCAGTTGAACGCTTGAATAAAACAAAATATTGACTGCTCCCAAGTGAGAAGGAATTCTCTAGCAGATGATAGTCACACTTAAAGTAAAACATTTGTGCTTAGTATCCAGCCTGATGGTCCACCCTGTATATTTTGAGCTTGCAAGCCTCTGTGTTTTCATAAGCCACTTCCTTAAATCAATCTTTCTTTCTCCCTTTCTATCTCTCTCATGCGCGCTCTCTCTCCCTCCTCTCTCTCTCTCAAAACTGGCCCACGCAAATACAGAAGCTGGCAAGGGAAGCTTCAATGTATACACACAGACACACACACATACAACCTATGGGTTCTGTTTCTCTGGAGAACCCTGGCTATGACATCCTAGTTTATCTGGTTAGACCCAATGTAATCACAAGGGCTCTTTAAACATGGGAGAGAATAGCAGAAGAGAAGGTCAAAGTGATGTGATGTAACAAGAACTTAACCTGCTATTGCTGGCTTTAAAGATAGAAAAAGGAACTATGACCCAAGGAATGTGAGCAGTCTCAAGTAACTGTACGAGGGAAGGAAACACATCATCTCCTGGTCTCCAAAAGAAACATATTCCTACTGACACGATGATTTCAGCCAAGGGAGATCCATTTTAGACTTCTGATTCCCAGAACCTTAAGAGAAAGCATTTGCATTGCTGAGCTCTTAAATTCGCAACACCTTGTTCAGCAGCAACATGCAGTTGATACAAGGAAGTGGCCCGTCTCTGGAGTCTGACACATCTGGGTTCTCACTGGTCTCTATTACCTACCACAAGCCTGCAACTCCTTATCTAAAATTACAAAAGCTAAAAAGTTTTGAAAAATAAAGATGTTTTGTAACTTATTTGGGAGCAACATGTGACTTGATTTGGACAAATATGGATCTACCTATAGTCTTTATCTCATTAGGTGTGAATATTCATATTTTTCAATGCATAAAGATTAAAAGCATTTGACTATGTGGTGTTACTACCGATCCTGTTGCTAATCTTATGTAATATATAGTATATATCTTTCTAAACATTCAATCCAGAAATTTCCGAATCTTGAAACATATCTGACTTTAGACAAAAGATTGTGGATCTCTCTGAGTATGACTTTGGATAATTTACTTACTTCTTTAAGCCTCAAATTCCTCATCTGCATGTACTAACCATTCAATAATTGTAATAAGTATTAACTATTATTACCCCTTTCTCTCTTTGCCTCATTACATGTACCGGCTCCTTCTTCTCTTCCTCAGTGCTTACTCCGAAATAACTCCCTCACAGATAACCATAAAGAACTCTGGCCAAAATTATCTGCAACAGACAACCTCTGAACCTGACAGACAAATGTTATTGGGGAAAATACTGGTGAAAGGATCAGAAGATAAGTGGGAAGGAGAAACTTGTTCTTATTTTCTTAGCTGCTGCTACTGCTGCTAAGTCGCTTCAGTCATGTCCAACTCTGTGTAACCCCATGGACTGCAGCCCACTAGGCTCCCCCGTCCCTGGGATTCTCCAGGCAAGAACACTGGAGTGGGTTGCCATTTCCTTCTCCAATGCATGAAAGTGAAAAGTGAAAGTGAAGTTGCTCAGTCGTGTCCGACTTAGCAGAGGTAAGCAAAAATCACTTATTAAAAAACCCTGTGCATACTGTAGAGCTGAGAACAAAGAATCTCAGTGACATGGCCCTCAGTCTTAGGAAGATATAAAACAAGTCCATCTAAAATAGAACAGAAACATCACAATAACCCTAGAATGTCATTGAGAAGATAAACTTTAAAAAATATCAGTTGTCTCAAATTATTCAATAAATGTTTCTTAATCACTTATAAAGTGCCAGGACTTTCACATACATTATTTCATTTAACACTCAAATCAATAGGACATAGTTTTCTATGTCAATATTTGATAAGAAACTCTGGTGCAGAGATAGAGTGACTTGCTCAAGGTGATTCAAAGGCAGAGTCAGGATTTGAAACTTGTCTACACAAGCCAACTCCTGTTCTTCACATTGCCTATCCTATGTTGCTGCTTACCTTTTTGTTTGTTTTGTTGCTCTTGTTTTTGGCCAAGTGGCTCGGCTTACAGAATTGTCACCAACCAGGGAGCAAACCCAGGCCCCCAGCAGTAGAAGCACAGGAGCCCTAACCACTGGACAACCAGGGAATTTCCACTGCTGCTTATTTTTTTAAATGCCTCTTGATTTAGATAAATTGGCTGAAATAGTAGATTTGAGAAAACAAAGATTTCCACAGGAGAGATTAGAGAAAAGCTCAAAACTCAAAACACTGTTAAATTCTTTTCATTTTCTGTGGTCTTACTGTGGCATGCTTCACTTAGCTAAGGGTTACAAGATACTGTGACTCAAATTTTTTTAAAAAACATGTTTATCTTCTAATTCTTAGAAAGAAAATCCTTGCTATCCTTGGGCCAAAATGCACATTGTTAGAAGACATTATTTTTAACCTTTGAACAATTGAAATACATGCAAAAGCTCCTTTTCTTTGAGGTTTTTCCCCCTCTCTTTACACATGCAGATCACACTCTTTTAAGATGCTGATCTTTTCCCATGATGCACTTGGCTGACAGAAAGACAAGCTTACTGCACTGAAATGCCAGTTGAGTTGACAAGCACACTCCATCAGTATGCAGTGTTTACACAGTACAGTTTAGCAACAGCAGTTCACACAGTCTGCTGTCTTGGATCAGAATTCTAATTAAGCCTTAAATCTTCTGAGTTCAAATTAATTCTTATCACTGAGGTCTTACACTTTTTGTTGTAGAAATCTGAAGCTTTGTTTGCAAAGAAAACAATATAATGCATTACCAGCTTGGTCTGAGCAGTTGTGTATAAATATCCTGGTGCACTATTTGAGAAATGAGTGTAATTCATTTTGGTCCATCTAGATTCTTTTTCCCATTAATTACCACCTTCAATGGTTGCTGAGCACCAGAGAACTGTACTTTTTTGGCGCTGCCTATCCTCCAACCAATACACAAAATAAGTGGGTTTGTGAAACAAACTTCAGTTATTGGCAACAATGACTATTGAACTTCAGCTACAAGCATCTCTATACCACATCAAAAAAGGACTGTGTCGGTAAGCTTACAGAAAATAGTATCTAAATTCAGACAGTTTCTACCTATTAAAACTTCTGAAGTATACTTCAAAAGAGACAGCTGGAAAGCCAAGTGCCAATTCCATTTCTTTGAGTTTTTATCTCTTCAACAAATCTCACTACCTCTATCACAAAGGCACAAGTGAAACTTATGAAATACCAATTACTGTGGAGCAGGCCCATTGAAGTTTTCCCCACCCTTAGTTCAGACTACATATCAATAGTCAACATTATCACTTAAGACACTTTATTGGATATTAAAAAGAAGTGATTAGCACTAATCCTTTTCTAGAATTAGAAGTGGCAGAACATAACAAACTTTAAAAGTTCACTCTTAATATTGTAAAGTAATTAGCCTCTAATTAAAATAAATAAATTTAATTTTTAAAAAAGCAATATTGTTTCCATTGCTATTCCTGAACAATGCACTCTAATGACAGTTCAAAAGGCCTTTGGGGTTGGGGTTGGGGGGGAAGGGGCAGGGAAGGAGGCAACTATACAGCTAACAAAAGACTTGTGATTGTTTCTGAGACCAAAATGAAGGATTCCAAAGTTTTAGCCATGCTCAGGACTTGGATACTGGTACAGCCATAGATAGCCCACCCAACAGGTTTTCACAAGGTCAACAGGGCATTCTTCAATTTGTGATCTAACTGAGTGATATTGGTATGAGATAGGAGTCCCTATCTCATGAAGGGAGGCTGAAATGCTAGCTTGGAGGGGAGCAGCAATCAGCAAGTGAGTGGGGAATGAGTGTTGTGCCCCAGCATTATGCTGAGAGTGTCAGCCAGAGTCATAACTGCTTTTCTGCAAATACTGAGTTAAGAGAAAATTTCAGAATCATTCTCATTTTGTTAGATATAGCCATGCATTTCACACCTAAGCAAAAATGAGCTTGGATTGCACAGAGTTCAAGTGTAGAAGCAATTATTCGAAAGTTATTTTAAAAGGCCTTTCAAAGGTTCTGAACTTGGGGGCTAGTTGCACAACTCAGGTGAGGGGTGGAGAGAGGAGAGAGAAAAGAGATCCCTGTACCACCAAACAGATGGTGGGTAGTGAACCATCACTGCCCCTCCTGCTTAGCACAGGCCATGGCTCACAACAGGAAGGAAATAAATACCTGGTAGACTGAAGTAAAGGTTTTTGATCAGGTAAGTACAGTAATAAGAAATGGCTTTAGGAAAACTCAATGAGTAAGTAGCACTGTGTAGGATGGCCCAGATTTGGAAGAAACTAGAGGAGGGAATGAGCTTCCCAGATGGTATTAGTGGTAAAGTACCCTACGCCTACCAATGCAGGAGACATAAGAGATGCATGCTCATTCCCTGGGTCAGGAAGATCCCCTGGAGGAGGACATGGAAACCTACTCCAGTGTTCTTGCCTAAAGAATCCCATGGACAGAGGAGCCTGGCAGGCTACAGTCCATGGGATTGCAAAGAGTTGGACACAACTGAAGCAACGTAGCATGCATGCACTCACAGAGAACAATCAGGAGGCAGAATGACACAGAATGGAAAATACAAATTTTTAAAAAGCAACGGGCAAACTTCATTAGTAATCAGGAAAATGCAAATTAAAATAATAATGACATAAGTTTCTCCTGTCAAATTTGCAATAAATAAGAAGTCTAGCAATAGTAAGTCCTAGCAAGGATGTGAAGAAAGAGGCCTTTTGGAGAACTTGACAGTATCTCTTAAGATTTAAAATGTGAAAATCCTTTGACCCATGAATTGCACCCATGGAAATAATATCACTTGGACACAAAAAGACAGAGATGTATGATTCATTACAGTATGGTTTATAATCAAATAAACACAACAAAAATAACCACCAAAAACACCCTGGGAAAACAACCTAAATGTCTATCAGTAAAGGAATGGCAAAATAAGCTATCCTTATTTTGCTAACACAGTTGAAACAGCAGTTTAAAAAAAGTGAGGAAGACCTGTATGTATTGACATGAAGGTGATCTTCATATGTGCTAATAAGGGGAAAAACATGATAATATAACAATGCATAGAGCATGAACCTATTTATATAAAAATAACCAAAACCAACCAAATATGCATATATATGTACAGAAAAAAAAGCCCTGGAAGGAAATACACCAAAGTATTATTCATTGAAGCTACCAACTTTTAAAAAAATTACTCAGCTAGAAATATGTCCAACATACTGTTAAGTGAAAAAAGTATATCATAATGAAACACATATAGTATGATCCTATATATGTGTTTCAAAAATCTGTATATGTATGCTTAAGTCAGTTCCAGCTGCTATAACAAATACCATAGAGTGGGTGGCTTCAACAACAGAAATTTATTTCTCACAGTTCTGGAGGCTGAGAAATCCAAGATCAAAGGGTCGTTGGCTTCAGTGTTCAGTGAGAGCCTCCTTCCTAATTTGTAGACCACCACCTTCTCTCTGTATCTTTTTATGACTGAAAGGGATCATCTCTCTCATGTTTCCTCTTATAAGGGCACTATTCCTATTCATGAAAGTTCTAGTGACATGACCTAATTATCTCCCAAAGGTAATTGGAGGTACCAATTACCATCACATTGGAGATTAGGGCTTCAGCATGTAAATTTAGGGGGAACATGAACATTCAGTCCTTAACAATGTACCTTGCTATGTTTGCATATAAATAGAAAATGGCCTGAGAGGACACATAACATGATTCCAAGTAGGCATCAGTGATTACCTCTGTTCTATAAAGTAGGATGTGGGGGGCAGCTTTGGTAGGGTTGATGAGGATAGCTGATGAAAGGACATTTTCATTGTTTATGATGTATAATTTTATATTTTAATTTTATACTTTTTATGACAACCATGTATACATATGTAAAATTTTTCTTATTTTGAAAAAATATAACTATCAAAAGAAACAACCCTAGGATCGCATGGTTTTCATTCTGAACCCATCTATAGACTACCTGGAAGCCACCCCAGAGCCAGTCAGCTGCAGATCCTCACTTTGAGGACAGGTTGGCTCACTCTCCCCAGGTCCAAGTTCACCCACTGAAGCAGTTAATTAAGGCCTTCTGATGCTCTCACATATGGAAACTCAGGAGGCAGATTCAGCAGGTGAAGCTCCAAGGATTGTTGCTGCCCAGATCACCCCCTGCCCCCAGAACATACACACGTAGAGAGAGCCATAGTTGGTTGCTCTTCTTTTGTGTTTTTTTTTGTTTTTGTTTTTGTTTTTTGGATTTCTGGAAATTCTGTATAAAATCACTATGTAACAAGGTGTTGGTGCTTTGGTCTGGTGATGCTCTGGATGACAAGTTAGCAAATCGATCTGCTCTCATCTTTAGGCAATGGCTTGCTGCAATACACACCATAGATTAAATGGTAAATTGCTTACACATCTAGCTAAGGTGCAAGGTAGGGTTTCCTTCAAGCAACTGTAATTTATACCACTTCTTAAATAAAGAGCTTGTGTGTTTCCTAAAGACACACAATTCTTTCAAATTGGCCATACTTCTTTTGGAGCTGTCCACATTTGGGGCACTCAGTGTCTCCTGGGGATAACTGTAAGTCAGGGATTTGTACTGAGTGAAAGTGGCTTTAGCACCACTGTTGGCGCCAATGTTTTATGACATGTCACACTTTCAGACAATGCAATTCTGGGGAATTGGTATAAACAAGTTGAAACTTATGTTTAATAGAGCCCTGAGTTTTTCCAAGGGCACTTAGGAGGTTTCCACTAGAATTCTTCAAGAAGTTTTGTTTTAGCTATCTTTTAAATTATTTTAAGCCAAAAATTGAACCTCTCATTTTATTACTATCACATGACACTCATTTATTTAATCAATCACTTCATTTATTCATTCAACTAATATTTTCTGAGAACCATTTATTTTACAAATATTTATTGAAACCTAGTATGTTCCAGCAGAGAAGGCAATGGCACCCCATTCCAGTACTCTTGCCTGGAAAATCCCACGGACAGAAGAGCCTGGTGGGCTGCAGTCCATGGGGTCGCTAAGAGTCAGATACGACTGAGCGACTTCACTTTCAGTTTTTACTTTCACACACTGGAGAAGGAAATGGCAACCCACTCCAGTGTTCTTGCCTGGAGAATCCCAGGGACGGGGAAGCCTGGTGGGCTGCCGTCTATGTGGTCGCACAGAGTCGGACATGACTGAAGCGACTTAGCAGCAGTAGCAGCAGCAGTATATTCCAGGGACTGTGTCAAGTACTGAAATGCAGTGTTCTCCGTGAATGATAGTACTGGTGATAAATGCTGAGATGGTATAAAATGTATCTTTCCTGCCTTCACTGCTGTCAGAGATGTTGACACCTAACTAGCTTGTCTTAGCTTCCCTGCCATCCATTCATTCATCAACACATGTACATATTGAGTTCTAGGCATTGCATTAGGCATTAGGAATGTAACTTTGAGTGAAATGAAATGAAATGAAAGTTCCAGCCTGGAGTGCTGTGCAGTGGAGAAAACATCTATTGATCAGATAATCATACAAGCAGTATAAAATTCCAACAGTGACAAGTATACAAAGTGTCACTCATCTCTGTGCCCCAACTTCATGAAGTGCAATTCAAGCAGCTGCACTTTAATCCGTTTGATATAGTGGACTTTCAGGTAAGATTTACTTGGCGGGGAAAGGAACGGGATTTCATTGTTTAAAGTTGGAATTTTTACTTTAAATTACTACATTGGCTATGACTTTTCTTACTACTGAATCTTTACAACTATATGTCTCAAATCTGAGAAGTTCCTTTAAAGTTATTCCTTAATCTTGCTGACAGCTTCTTATTTCCCGAGGGTCTCACAGTCCCTCATTTTATAATCACTTCCTCTGAGATTTTCATCTATTTTTACATCTCAAATCAATTCTTATCAGTGAACAAAAATCAAGCAAGAAGGAATTCACCTTGCTGACTCAGCTACTTCCTATACAAGGAGCTTGTCTCTGATGCAAACTCAATTCATTCTTAACAATGGACATAACCTGTTAAACTGATTTAAGAGCAGAGACTAAACTTGCATGACCACCTCAACTAAGTGCAAACCTGTTTGATGTGTTGAATAAAAATGTCCTTACCATCTATTTAGCCAACATATTTTGATAGTAACCAATCATATCACACTTGTTACTATCTCCCTCACAAATAGCAAAGTAATTCTCTACACTAGCACAATACAATTTATAAACAACTTAAAATGCTGGTGCACTGGGACGACCCAGGGGGAGGGTGTGGGGAGGGGGGAGGGAGGGGGGTTCAGGATGGGGGGCACGGGTGTACCCGTGGCAGATTCATTTCAATGTTTGGCGGAGCTAATACAATATTGTAAATTTTAAAAATAAAATGAAATTTAAAGAAAAAAATGCTTCACCTTATTTGATCCTTAAACAACTCAGTAACTTACAACTTACAATCTAGACAGCATATTAAAAATCAGAGACATTACCAACAGAGGTCTGTCTAGTCAAAGATATGGTTTCTCCAGTAGTCATGCATGAATGTGAGAGTTGGACTATAAAGAAAGCCGAGCACCAAAGAATTGATGCTTTTGAACTGTGGTATTGGAGAAAACTCTTGAGAGTCCCTTGGATTGCAAGGAGATCCATCCAACCTGTCAACCCTAAAAGAAATCAGTCCTGAATATTCATTGGAAGGACTGATGCTGAAGCCGAAACTCCAATACTTTGGCCACCTGATATGAAGAACCGACTCATTGGAAAAGACCCTGATGCTAGGAAAGATTGAGGCGGGAGGAGAAGGGGACAACAGAGGATGAGATGGTTGGATGGTATCACTGATGCAGTGGACATGAGTTTGAGTAGGCTCTGGGAGTTGGTGATGGACAGGGAAGCCTGGCGTGCTGCAGTCCATGGGGTTACAAAGAGTCAGACAGGACTGAGTGCCTGAACTGAACTTACAAGTAAGTAAGTGAAAGTCGCTCAGTTGTGTCTGACTTTTTATGACCCCATGGACTATGCAGTCCATGGAATTCTCCAAGCCAGAATGCTGGAGTGGGGAGCCTTTCCCTTCTCCAGGGGATCTTCCCAACCCAGGGATCAAACCCAGGTCTCCTGCATTGCAGGTGGATTCTTTACCAGCTAACCCACAAGGGAAGCTCAACTTACAAGCAGCATTTGAAAATGGCACAATGCAATTAAGCAGGTACATTTATCAATGCTTTGATTTTGAGTTTTAGGAATGCCTGTTTTCTAGTGGTATTATTCATGTTTATAAAGTTCTGAACTACTAGCAAACAAAAAAAGAGCAACAAGCATTTATGCAATCTCATAAAAGATTTCAATTATGTCCTGACCTCTAATTTTCCATTTATTAGATTGTCAAGAAATGAGATCTATACTGGTTACGGGCAAACCTTAAGGATGTGGAAGCTGATTGGTTAAATGTTGTATTTTGGCCAAACATGGGTTAAACAAGCCACAACCATGTTTTCAATATACAAATAAGATATTGAGGTAAATATGTGCTTCTCCTAATTGTTTTAAATTTTTCTGAGCACATAATACAGACTGAACTCCACTGAAAATGGAGTGACCTCCCAAAAGATATGTCCACATTGAAATACCTGGAAACTATGCATGTTACCGTCTTTGGAAAAAAATGGTCTTTTAGATGTAATGAAGTTAAGGATCTTGAGATGAAATCATCTTGGATTATCCATGTGGGCCCAAATCCAATGACAAGTGACCTCATAAGAAACAGAACAAGAGAAGACACAGACATACAGAGGAAGAGATAATGTAAAAACAGAGACAGAGATTGGAGTGATGTTGCCACAGCCAAGGAATGTCTGGAGCCACCAGAAGCTGGAAGATTAAAGGAATCAATTCCTAAAGAGACCCAGAGTGGGTGTAGCCCTGGAGACACCATGATTTAAGCCTTCGAACCTGCAGAGCTGTGAGGAAATAAATTTCTATTGTTTAAAGCCACCTGATTTGTTATAGCAGCCACTGGAAACTAATACACTAACCACATGAATTTTTCAAGTCATTACTTTTAGCCATTTTTCACATTAAAGTCTGCACATTCACTCTGTTCTTATTAAGTTCTATTCCTTGAAAGGCTAGCAAGCTTTTATCACTATTGAGCAAAGTTACACTTTTAGCCTTTTTAAAGTTGTAATTCTACTTCAGAAGCCTTTTGAAAATTAATCAATATTTTCAAATTCCAGGAAAAAAAAGAGCTGAATTTCCCACTATGAAATCACCACAAAGAAATTACTTATTTCAAACACTTGATTAAACCTTGTTATTTCTGTCTGTTATTGTGGAAAACATAAAATGCTATGTCTATAAACAGAGAAAATCCTTACATCAAGTCTTGGTGCAATATGATTTGTGTACGCTTTGGAAGTATTCTCTATTTAATCTGATTAGCTTTTATTACTCCAGTTCAGTTAGCTATAGAGTATTTTATATTTAGAAACTCTGTGCATGTGTGTGCATAGTAGTGGAGTAGGTTGTTTCAATAAACCACTAAGCTATTCAGTTTATATGCTTCTGGTCTAGCTGGGTTTCACATATGATATTATTTACTGTATTCTATGTACATTAGGTAAAATAACAGAGGAAAGAGAAAAAAAATTTTACTGAGATTACTAACATAAATTAAAAAATAAACAGCAAATCTCCCAAGGTTTACTAAACATTAAGCCTCTAATCACATTTGTGCCATAAAACACTTACTCCAAGGGAAAAAAAAATGCTGTATTTATAACTCAGATAGTATAAAACATTTCTCTTGGGAAGAAATACAAATGTCAACTTTATCTGCATAAAAAAGTTCTGATTATTATTTCTCTTCAAAACTTCCACAAAACATTATGTGACAATTTTTACTTAGAAAAGATACAGCAGATTTATTTGGACTCATTATTTGCTTTGATCTTTCTTAGTTTTGTCAGCCTGGAGTTGTAGAAAGACCACTGAAGCTGATGTTAGAAGACCTAAGTGCTTTTTTCTGCTCTGACACCTTGTGAGCTTAGGCTCTCAAAATCTCTGCTCCTTAATCCAAAAACATGAAGATAAAAGCATACGTGTTATGTACCTCGAAGTTGTTGCCAGCATCTCTGTTGAAATTTCACTTATCTTTCAGCAGTGAGACCATCACACCTCCCTATAAAGCAATGGTTCCCATAGCTGCACATCAAATCACCTGAGCAGCTGAATCCACTCCCAGAGATCTTGAATTGACTGGTTTAGTGTGGGGCATGAGTATTAGAACATTCTTAAAGCCCCTTAAGGTGATTTTAATATACAGCCTTTACAACCACTGCTGTAGAGCCTTTTTCAATCCATAGCAGCAGAATTCATCCCTATCTTGATAATCTTAACCTAAGCAAACTCTAAGTGACTTGCCCAAACAACTGAAATGCTCCCTATCCTCTGCAGAAAATTCCATCTAGTACCCTCAGGAAATTCACAGCTGATAGGTTACTATCTGAAAAATAGCAATAATAGCTATAATTTATGTAAGTTACTGTTCCAAGCATTCTACTAGTACTCATATAGTCCTCACAATAACACTACTATTACCCCATTTTGTTGATGAGAAAACTGGGGCAGAGAGAATGAAGTAAATTGTCCACAATCACATAATATGCAAGTTGCTGGGTTGAGATTTGAACCCAAGCCACTCATGAGGCAACACTGAAGCACAGTGGAGTGACTGCTCACTTTTGCTCCCACCGAATGGGTTATCTGTGTAAGGAAAATCACTGTGGTTTGTTCACACACCTGTTTATGCCTGGTGTATTATTATTCCATAATTTAGTTAAAATATTATATAACCCCCAAAAAAAAGAGAGTATAAAAAGAAAGAGTTACTATTTCTATGAAACTGAAATGATTGCTTTAGAAGGGAACTCACTAAAAAAAAACTGCCGTCAAGTGAAAAGTGGGAGAGGCAAATCTAAAGTATTTGTGAAAAATCATTAAAATCTAGGATTCTGTGCTATGATTGCTTTGTATATTTTTAAAATTTAATTTTACAGTACAGTTTAAAGAAACTGACACTGCAAATCATTAGTAAAACGTTATGAATGTGGTTATGCAAGAAAGAGGAGGGAAATCACTCAGCTGACCCATATTCTGGGAAAAGAACTTAGATATGCATCAAAATATGGGCAAGTGTATAAACTTACATATTTAAATCCTAACAAAAGATTTCAGGCATGTATATAGCATTTCTTATCATTCTCCAATTTAATCCATTTTAAAATAACTGACCAACCACTAATACACATCATGTTGGAGAAAAGTCTAAAGAACTATTACAGAATACTCTTTATTGTTTGGCATTGTGAACTTCTTTTTACAAGTCTGTTTCAATCACCTCATTATGAGTGCCTTGAGAACAGGGATACTGTCTTATTCATCATTTCATGTTCAGGCCAAAAATAGTGCCTGGCACAGAAGAGAAATTCAATTAATGTAAAAGTTAATGACATTATATGCGTGAAAGTATTTGGAAGCTGGAAAGTCCTGTGGAGCTATAGGCTGTGCTTTGACTGGGCACGCACCTCAATGTCCCGTGGTTTCTCAAGGTATAAATTCAGGAATATAAGCACTTCCAGTATGTTTTTTTCAAGCACTCCCAGTATTAATCAGTAACATTGGTAGAGCTGGGTGTTTAAGTGTGAGTCAGAGAATCAGACAGACCTAGTTTGGATCCTGGCTTTACAACTTACTAGATGGGTTACCCTGGGCAAGATTCCTAACTGATCTGTATCTCAGTTTGTTCATTTGTGAAATTGAGATGATTATAAAAATACCTATCAGTTGAGTGTTGATATAGAAATATAGGGCTTTCCAGGTGGTGCTAGTAGTAAAGAACCCACCTGCCAATGCAGGATATGTAAGAAACTCAGGTTTGATCCCTGCGTCAGGAAGATCCCCTGGAGGAGGGCAAGCAACTGACTCCAGTATTCTTGCCTAGAGAATCCATGGACAGAGGAGCCTGGTGGGCTACAGTCCATAGGGTTACAAACAGTCGGACACAACTGAAGTGACTTAGCACAGCACCACACACATAGAAATATAAAACATGTAAATGTCTATCAATCGAGTGTTTATATAATAAGCACTAAGCTAAATTGTTAGATTAAAAAAAAGAGGAGGTAGATAAGAAAATATACTTACAGTATTTTCTTATTACTGTAAAAAAATGGAATATCAACACAAGCTTGAGTATGCACAAGAAACTTCTAGAAGAATACAAAAGAAACCATTAAAAGTGGCTGTATCTGTGGAGTGGCCCCAGAGAGTAGTAAAAATTTGGAGAGGTAAAGGGTTTTGCACAAGAGGGCTGCTAGCAAAAAAATTCTATTGCATTAAAAAAATAATAAGAAAATCCAGAGCAGTTAGCTTGGGTCAGCATGCTGCTAGAGTTCTAAGGTGAGAAAGCAATCCAAGCTAAGCCTTACAGCAGGGATGTCAAATTCAGAGCACACAGCCTCTTCTCCCTCCAAAGCGTATGAATCAGGATGTTCTTCTCCACTGATCCTGGGAAAGGCCTCAGGAACATTCTCAAGTCAGTGATCCAGTCATCAACAGACAAGAATTGGCCAATTTCATCAAGGGATGAAAGCTATTTGCCATCCAGAATTAGAAACACAAAATGGGTTGAGGAGATTCTTTAAGGAAAGGAATATCTGGCTTACAGTCACTGAGCCTGAAGGGAGAAAAGTTGCTAAGTAAATTAAAAATGGCTTCAAAGAATATAAGAAACTCTTAAATGGAAGATGCTTAGCAATAAAAGATTAGCGCTCAGAGTACCTTTAAGTTCTTCTAAGAAAACCAAAAGAGTTACAGCCCCTTTCCTATCTGAAATTAAAATCTCCACAGGAATAGCCATTACAATGAACATTTCCACCTAATAAGCTGGCATCACTTTAACACTTTGACAATCAACACATTTTCACGTAAATAGTGATCACTTTGTCCTCACCATCTTATGAGCTAAGTAGTGCAGATTATTCGAATCTACTATGTTGATCAACACTTTTGGCTGCTGAACAATAAGAAGCTTGCCTGGGATCACATAACAGGCCAGCGGTAGAAATGAAGTAGGATTCAGGGTTCCTGACAATCAAATGGGGTCTCTCTCCCTGAATGTCAACTTAAGGGAAGGTGGGTTGATTGGTGAGCCAGCTAGAGGGGCAAAGAATGAATGGTATGTAGGTTATTATACTAAATGTGATGTATTTTGCATATATAGGCTGATGAATCCTGGGGGTCATCTAGATCTGTTATAATAATAATTGATCAGGCAGCAAATATGGGCCAGGCACTGTGCTGAGCACTTGGTGTTTATTGTCTCACTGAAGCTTCCTATTGCTCAGGCCCCAAAATGTGGAGTCTCCTCAACTCCATGCTTTCTCTCATACCCCACATCTAGTCTGTCAGAAAATCCTGTCACCCCTGCCATCAAAATGTACCCAGGGTATGCCTACTTTTCACCCTTTCTGGTACTATTCCTCACCATCTCTTGCTCAAATTAAGGCAACCACTTCCTCACTAGCCTCCCTTCTTCCACTCTTTCCCTGCCTTAGTTTATTCTCCACACAACAGCCAGAGTGATCCTTTGGAAACTCAAATCACAGTGTGTCACTACCCTGCTCAAAACTCTGCTATGGCTTCCAATTTCACTTGCCCTCAGAATAAAAGCCAAAGTCTTGACAGGAGGCTATAAGGCCTATATGATCTACCAGACTGCCTTTTTGTGTGGTTTCCTTCCTCCCTCTGGCCTTTTCACTTGCTGTGCTGTCTCCTCAGGAGGCTTTTTTCCAAGAACCTGCATGGCCTCTCCCCTCACGTCCTCCAGTGCGCTGTGCTTTGTGCTTAATCGCTCAGTCGTGTCCGACTCTTTGCGACCCCATGGACTACAGCCCACCAGGCTCCTCTATCCATGCGGATTCTCCAGGCGAGAATACTGGAGTGGGCTGCCATGCCCTCCTCCAGGGGATCTTCCCAAACTAGGGATCACACCCAGGTCTCCCACATTGCAGGCGGATTCCATGTCCTCCAAATCTCTGCTCAAATGCTATCTCATCAGAGGAGCCTTTCCTGATCACTTGAATTCTTTACATGGCCTTCCTCCCCCACCTCCAATCCTCCTTCCTCTTCCCACTTTTTTTCCCACAGGACTTACCCTCTATGATATAGTAAATATTTTCTCACATATTTTGTTCATTCTGTGTGTTTCATTACAAGAATGAAGTTCTGTAAGGGAACTACTCTTGTATATCCAGCACCTAAAACAATGACAGATACAGAGTAGGTTCTCAAGAAGTATTCATTAATACAAAAAAGAGTTCTGTAATTTTAAATTATTCCCATTTTACAGATAAGGAAACATAGGGTCACAGAGTTCAAGTGATTTGCTTAGGGTTACTCAGTAAGAGAGGAGTCAGGAGTTGAATACAAGTTTTCTAAACACAACATTCTCTCTCTTTCTCACCTATTGTAATGAAGAGTTAAATCTTTTTAGAAACATTTTTCCATGAGAATCATCAGCTCTAGATGCACTAAAATTTATATGTGGAAAAAATGTATTATAATCTTATCCCCATGTTGTCACAGCCTATAAAATACTCTTAACAGTAACAGTTGTACCCTTTCTCAAAATTAAAAAAAATATCAAAACATATTTGGGATTTTGCATTTGCCAAGAGTAGCTGATGGTCCTTTCAGCTATCTAAATTGAAAATAGACTTACTATAAACTTGATAGCAAATGAACTAGAAGAAAAGTGAAACAGAAGTCTTGTGACCCAACAAGACATTACATTAATAATATCATTTATATATTTATAAAATTATGACAAAAAGTATTATTCTTTGCATTTTATAAGATTATATTCTTACGCATCACTATGACTCCTTTTAGATTGAGGACAAGAGGAGAAGGGAGTACAGAGGATGAGATGGTTGGATGGCATCACCGACTCAATGGACATGAATTTGAGCAAACTCCAGAAGACAGTAAAGGACAGAGAAGCCTGGCATGCTGCAGTCCATGTGGCCGCAAAGAGTCAGACATGACTTAGCAGCTGAACAACATTTTATAAGTAATAAAATATTTTTAAAGGGAAAAACTTTATATTTTTTGTACTTTTAACGTCACTTTTTCCTGCTTTTTGAACAAGGAGCCTTGCATGTTCATTTTGCACTGGGTATTGCAAAAGAAATACACAGAGATAATACTTTTAAAAGCTATTCCCTCTTCTGAGTTTGACAGGAAGCCTGCCCAGTTCTAGAACTGTGCCATCTTCCCTGACCCCTACTCCATTCCCCTGCCATATACACACAGCTAGTAAAGTAACTTATCCTTATCTTATGCATCATTCAATTGGGGCCTAGCATTAGCCAGGATCTAATTACCTGATTCATGTTGAAATGCTCTAAATTGATAGTAAACATAGTTTCCATCCCACATAACACATAGGTTTTAATAGCGGTAAAACTGATAACTCTCAAGGGACTTATTCATCTGGATCTCTAGTTCTTAGCACAGGTCCTGGCACAGAAGTAACACTTGATAAATATCTGCTAAACTAAGTGCATAATAGAGAATGTCAGGACTCCCTAGCAGGGTGTTAGTGGTGCTATTCTTACTCAAGGGTACCTTGGGTGTTTCTTTGCCAGCCCCTCTGAAATGAGGATATGTAGGTCAAAGTACGGAGAAGGCAATGGCACCCCACTCCAGTACTCTTGCCTGGAAAATCCCATGGACAGAAGAGCCTGGAAGGCTGCAGTCCATGGGGTCGCTGAGGGTCGGACATGACTGAGTGACTTCACTTTCACTTTTCACTTTCATGCATTGGAGAAGGAAATGGCAACCCACTCCAGTGTTCTTGCCTGGAGAATCTCAGGGACAGGGGAGCCTGGTGGGCTGCCATCTATGGGGTTGCACAGAGTTGGACACGACTGAAGTGACTTAGCAGCAGCAGCAGGTCAAAGTAAAATTACTTACTATTGTCTGTGAAGACAGGAACTGCTTGTCTCATTTTCCCTTGGACCTAGAACAGTACCTGGCACTCAACCAACAATTGTGTGATAAACGACTAAGTGGAATATATTTAGATCCCTGCTCCAAAGGTCTAACCTGGGCTTTTCGGTGCAGATTGGAGCTTAGTGTAGGAGATAACTTGGGCTTCTAGTCCAAGAACATCTTACCACAAGTAAGAAATGGCTTTCCTTTTTTTTAAAAAAAAAAAGCATGGATATGTCCCTGAATTTCAAAGCAAGAGACCCTAGAGAATTCTCATGATGAAAGGGTGGGCTCAACTGTCAGTTCCAAACTCCATCCTTCTTGTTTTAATTTCCCAACAAGGGTCTCTCATTCTGGTTCTTACCATCATTACTACCAGACTCCATCATGAAAACATCAGTCTAAGTTCAGACAAGAATCCATTTTGGAGAGCTGAGCAGGATGGCCTATTATTATTCAAGATAAAGATAAGCGTAGATCAAGTGTTAGTTGTGCAGCTGTGTCCAGCTCTTTGCAACCCCATGGACTGCAGTCTGCTATGCTCCTCCATCCATAGGGTTAACAAAGCAAGAATACTGAAGTGAGTTGCCATTACCATCTCCAGAAGATCTCAAGAGTTTTACTAAATGCCATGAAGATATACAAATTAAATTAACATAAAAACAAATATAGTAAATATACAAATAGGGAAAAAACAAGATTTCCTAAGTACAGATATTTAATTCTGAGAATGTCAGTAAACAAATCAACTATTAAAATTATATCTCCTCTTCACATTAGCAATGAACCTCTTTCCCTTCCAGCACCATGCCTATCTTTCAGCTTTCATGAGCCACGTTGTGAATAAAACCTAAGAGCCTCACCCCAACTTTCACCACCAAAAACATGCCAAACCCTTGGGTGCTCTCCAGTCCTTTCTAGAGCTAGAGATCAGCTACATTATTGACTTGGATGAAAAACATTACTACTTTGCAAATCTTTGCTGGATTGTGTGTTTGTCCTAGTTTTAAAGTCCATTCTATCACTCAGATACAATTAATTTTGCTAAAGCCCATTAGTTTTTTCCAAAATTCTATAACAGCCCTTAAAATATATAGCACTTGAAATACAATTTATACAGAAAACAGCACATGTATAGAAGTGAGTGGGGATGTCAGAAATAAGATGATTAAGATCATGGTACTTAAGGGGTTCCAAGGTATGATGAAACAAATCACTGTTATGAATCTCTTCTAATATCCAGAGAGAGAGATCTGTGTCTGTGATACTCCATGGCTCACACTTTGTTGTATCTCTCATAGAACCAGCACCTGGCACATATCTTCAACAATGGAATGTTCTACAAAGGTCTCACTGGTTGCTGGTCCTTCTACAGAGGAAAAAAAAAAATCCTTTTCTGGTGAGCTTTGTGTTCAAGATCCAAATCAGACAAGCTAGATTATTTTTCTTCAAAAAATGGTTATTATTTGCTCTGTTGTAAATAAATACAGAATGTTATGTCATCAAGGAAACATTTTTGGATCCAGGGGTACATAGTCAAAAGCAATACATTGAAAAAAATACCCTAAGAAGATATTCGTCCCTCCAAGTATGAAAAATGACTATTTTAACAAAAGCTTATGAAATACAATTGCTGTATGGATGAGACATTTCCATGTCAAGTTCTAGCCAGTCGCTGACATTTCCAGTGCAATGTTAACAATTCAGAATATATTGGAATAATTTAATAAATTAATACTGTAGCTTTGAAAAGCTCAACCCCATAATCATTCTCCTCTAGAAACACTTCATTCCATCTTATTTTTATAAGCACTTTATATGGAAATATGATACATTGTTCCTGTTAAGAAAACTACTTTAGCAGGCAATAAATGGATTTATTAAATAATTAGCATGCAGATAGAGGAAAGCTATGTGCTTTGCTGAAGAAGATCTAAAATGGTTATCGGGAGCAAAGTGATATTCACATTTTTAAAAACTATATCAGAAATTGCAGATGCCAGACACATTCACATTAACAGTACAATTCAGTCATGGATTAGATATGGTGCTATCATTTTAGTGTGGGAATAATTTCAATCATATAAATGTGAGCAAACCTATGAGGATTTTGAAAGGCCAGATAAGGCGTAAAGTACATCCTGGCTGTGGCAGGGTAACAGAGTCATTCTAGGAAAAGGATATATAATGTAGATTATTCATGACCTAAGAGAAGATATAGTGACACACAGAAGACTCTTACTAATAAAAATGGAGATGATGATACACACAATTATTAAATGCCCAGAGGGTAGCAAGTATGATATTGGAAATATAAAAAGGCCAAGTGGTTCTCTCTCAGCACTACAAAAGAAATATCAGGATGTCCCCAAGGATAGATAAAGCATAAGCCAATGGGTTTTGTTTTAATAAAAGGTATGGTTGGCAAAGACAATGGAAATTCATGGCCATGTAAGTTAGTGACCAAATTCACTCCTCTGCTATAGCCACAGCCAAACTTAATTTCTCTGTCAAAGAAAAGCAAACAAAAAGTAAATCCTGTAGATTTGGGATGACAATCAAGTTATTCTTTGCTTATATTCTCCTTCAGAATAGCTATTATGGACAAACATGAAAATATCAATATGACAGTAAGTTGAAGTTTTAGAGATGGAGATAATTACATTAAAGTGCTTCATAGGTAGTACAGTACTATATGAAAGATAGTTACAATTATAATTCAGCCTTGCAACTTCCCATACACTTTCAGAGTCCTGCTCTGATTTGAGCCACTTGTTTTGGCATATCCACTATTTCCTTTCATACTCAAAATGTGAATCATTCCCTGGGTAAACAGAGATTACAAAAAAATAAAGTGACTTGCCTCTGGTTAGGTGAATCTGGGAGTCAAACTCAGATGCACTGATTCCTTGTCCAGAAACACAGCTATCAGAGTTCTGCGTAGTTCTTAATCAGTCTCTCTCTTCTCGCTGAGGGTGTCACCATTTGCTCAAGATAGAAGCCACCTCATGTGAATGTTCTCCCAGAATGTAAACACTAACTTGAGACACCTTTTTTCTTAAGTTCCTCTCACAAGTCACTTTGCCCCTTTGAATTAATTTTTTGACCTTATTCCAAATAGTCCAAATTCCTTTTCTCACAAGAACAATCACTCAATAACTTTGGTTCAAATTCTGTCTTGAAAATCCAGCATCATTTCAGCCAATACAACAAACAGAAACTAGCTGACTTAATGAGATGATGCGCAGCTCATGTTTCTTCCCTGAGGATTCAGAGTTGCTCAAGGTAGAAATCAATGCAAATAAAAATGCCTCTAAGAAAAGGAGCTGTTTGGGGAGGGAGGTTCAAACAAGAGGGGATATATGTATACCTATGGTTGATTCATGTTGAGGTTTGACAGAAAATAATAAAATCCTGTAAAGCAATTATCCTTCAGTAAAAAGTAAATTAATTTAAAAAAAAAAGGCTTGATGTCTGCCTAAGATTGAGGAAGAAGGTGGTCTTCTCCCTTCCTCACTTTTTCTTTGATTATGAAAATGTAGCCCTCTCTGTTCTTGGGGCTGCACTCCCTTGCCTGCCCATTTGAATCTCCCACAAGCTTCCTATGCTAATAAACTTACTCTTCACCTAAAAAAAAAAAGAAAAGAAAAAGAGCTGTTTGACTTTATCGAGCATATGCCATATTACATAAAACTGTGACTTTAATGATAACAACTGTTAATCAGATCATTCCTTCAAGTAATTTAAATGTATCTAATTCTTCAACTTAAATTTTGCTATTGCCTGATTTTCCAGTTCCTACATTTCATGTTCAATTTAGTACAAAATATTTGCTATATGCAGATAGGAAAAGAGGTAAATTATCATTTCAAGGCTTTTGGATATGCCATTAAAGTTTGGAAATATGCTAATTAACATAAAAGACAATTCCCCGAGTAGCTGAAAGTATGAGGTATATAGAAATATATCTCCTAGCATTGCTGAGAATAAGACCCAGTAAAGCTTCAAGATTTCCCACAGGTTGGTCTTGGCATTCAGAAACAGCCTGGAGATGAGCAAGTGACAAGTAGGCCATAACGGGAATTTTCTCCTCCTCCACTGAGAGACAGGAAGCTGAACTTCTCAAAAGTTTGTTTATGTTAACAAATTAAATGTCTATAATAACAAATCTAATCATTGACCCCCTATTCCTTCTTCTTGTTATTGTTACAAAACAGCTCCATAAAAGACAGCATAGAGAAATGAGATGCAAACATAAGCATAGCTTTATCGGATCTTCTACTACTACTACTAAGTCACTTCAGTCGTGTCTGACTCTGTGCGACCCCATAGACGGCAGCCCACCAGGCTCCCCCATCCCTGGGATTCTCCAGGCAAGAACACTGGAGTGGGTTGCCATTTCCTTCTCCAATGCATGAAAGTGAAAAGTGAAAGTGAAGTCGCTCAGTCGTGTCCTACTCTTCACGACCCCATGGACTGCAGCCCACCAGGCTCCTCCATCCATGGGATTTTCCAGGCAAGAGAAAGAGTGGGGTGCCATTGCTAGGGGAAAGTAAAAAAGGAACAGAAGATAAAAGAGATAGAAAATAAGTCTGAACAATGTCTTGTGGTATGAACTATGAAGTTATAACGAACACTTCAAAATGCTTGTGTCATAACTTGACAGATCATTCAATTGTTTACTTGTGCTGCTCAAGGTGAAGATCCTGGCTTCTGTCTCCACGTGGGCTAAATAGCTTTTACTCACCTCCCAGCTCTCTAACTGTGCCTCTATCCCCAGGTAACTCTCTGACAAAGGTGTGCCTGTGGCCAAAGAGGCTGAGTGATACTGTGAAGCCAACACTTGCCATGAGAAGTGCCGGAGTCCAACTCCAGCAACCAGGGATTCAACCTGAAAAGATGGACAGTGTCGGCAAGTAATGAAACAGCCTCTCATTTTTCTATGGACTGCCTGTTTATTCCAAGGTTAAGATTCTCTTTTATACTTTTACAAAAACATTAGGCCAGAGGTTTGACATTTTCGGTTCCCCCTCTCCCAGATTTATTATCTCCATAAATTATAGTTGCTCTTCAGAGTTCCTGCTTCAGGGATTCTCTGGGAATCAGCCTTATCATCTATTATCTACTTCCTCTAATGTGTCCTATACTTAATTTGTGATTACATTGTAACTCATGCTACATTCCTCAGTTTACTACTTATCTTCCTAAGTCCTGTTTGCCCCTAACATCCTGAGCTCACTGTCTCTTAAAAAAGCTTCTAGCTATAGTGTCTCTAAAAAATTCCTAACTTCTATAAGCTATAGTAAAATATGCTAACTTTACAACATCCCTTAAATCTTTAACTTCTAACTATTTTAATTATTTCCAAGCCCTAAATTCAGTAAACTCCTTTGCCATAAACATTCTCCTCACAAATAGGATTCAGATATCAGTCCCTCCCATGGCCTCAAGCTACGGCCTATGTGCTCATCCTGGAACACTCTTTTGTAAAAGTCCTTGAACAAATGTCAATGATTAACTTTATGAATTATTTTCTGAGCAATGCTGCAGAAGGCTTTGTGCCTTCTCATGCTCCTCTCAAGACCAATAAGCACCTTAATATTCCTTTTCAGTCAACTCAGCCAAGGAGAGGAAAAGACAAGTCAGAATTACAAGGCCTAACTCCTTCATCCCGGGATCCGTGCCTGCGGAATGAGGAGAGGGGGCTGGGGACTGTGCCTCCATTTTGTCAGTAATGCCTAACACGGCTCCTGACAGAGAAGAACAATCAAAAGAAGTTACCTGCTATTTAACCAAATTACTATGGTGGAGCAGAGCCTACAGAAAACTGTTCTTCCCTAAGATCTCTTAGAAAGACACTGGAGGAGATAAGTTTGAAGCAATAAGAGTGGAACCTCAAAAAGACTCTTGGTGCAATTGGATTCCAGAGAAGAAAAAGATCAGGGCATGCCAGACTCGTCAAGAAAGTCCACATGTAAAACAAGGGTATTGAGTTGTATCTTAAAGGCTGGGTAGGACTTGACTGGGTAGAGAATAACAGTATCCATGGCTTGAAAATGTACTCTGTGCCAGGCACTGATTTAGGTCCATGATCTATTGAAGTATCTTCTCACTGACTTCTTCCATAGAGAAGGTTTTATTACCCCCATGCACAAAACAGAAAACAGGCTCAGGAAGACTGACTTTCCCAAGGTCAGACTGCTAGAAAGTGTCTTCAGGAGAATGTCATAACTTACAAGGTTTTGCATAGCTGACCCCTGTTTGTCTTTCCAACCTCATCTCATACCACTCACCTGCTCATTCAGCACACTCCGACCATAAATGAACCAGTTTCTTTCATGTCAGGATGTTCACATTTTGTGTTCTCTATGCTTGCCCAAATCTGCCTTTTTTCTCTGCAAAACTTTTATGAACTGAGCAGACTTTTAAAAGTTACGTATTTAAAAAGGCATTCTCTGAATGCTGATCTCACTTAAGTTCCTGATTAGACTCCCTTACAGACATACAACTCATAGCACTTATCATAGTTTCTATCTAAGTAATTACACACATGTTGTATTAGGTAACAGTTCTCCAGGTTGGCAAACTGAAATTTCAGGTAACAGTTGGTAATGGGGTCTTGAATCTAAATTCTGCAGTCTGGAAACAAGACAAGCTGTTTATGCTGCAGTCTTGAGGATAATTCCTTCTCCTTTGGGACACACCAGTCTTTGCTCTTGTAAGGCCTTCAACTGATTGGATGAGCTCTCCCCCGAATATACACACACAGTATGGAGGGCATTTTGCTTTGCTCAAAGTGTACTGAGTGAAATGTTAATAGTTTTAATGTTAATAGTTTAAATGTTAATGTTAATAGTTTTTTAAAACTATGTAAAAAATCATTTCAGAGCAACATCTTGACTGGTGTTTGACCAAACAATGATGCACCACAGCCTAGCTAAGCTGACAAAATTAACCATCATATATTTAAGGACTATTTAAGGACTATATTCCCTACTTGACTATATACTCTAGGAGGGTAGAGACTTGGTCCATTTTTTCACAGCTGTATCCACAGTGCATAGAAGAGCAGCTGGAATAAAATATTTGCTCAAAATTATTTACTTCTGGATGAAAGGAATATCTGCCAGGTCTTGATGGTAGGTTGATCTAGCACTGGCAGAAAATGTAAAATAGGAAACAGTAACTGACTACAGGACAGTAAGCATTTCTAGCCAGTAAGGTTTAATTCAGTTTAACCAACAATTATGAACTGGTTTCCATCCACTCCAAACTATCCTGGGTATATGTGCTGCATGCTAAGTCGCTTCAGCCACATCCAAATTTTTGTAATCCTATGGACTGCAGCCCACCAGGTTCTTCTGTCCATGGGATTCTCCAGGCAAGAATACTGGAGTGGATTGCCATGCCCTCCTCCAGGGTATCTTCCCAATCCAGGGATCGAGCCCACATCTATTATGTCAACCCGCACTGGCAGGTCGGTTATTTACCACAAGCGCCACCTGGGAAGCCCATCCTACGTATACAGGGGATACCAAAATGAATATAATAAGACTCATACAAAGGTCATGGTACAAAGGTGTTTGTTGCAGAAGTATTTATAGTATCAAAATTTGAAAACAATCAACTGAATGGACAGTTACTGGTGTTGGACTGAGCTCTGATAGCTAGGTTTGAAGAGTTTATGTCCAGTACACATTTTCCACTATTGTTGTTCAGTCGCTCAGTCGTGTCTGACTCTTTGTGACCCCATGGACTGCAGCAGGCCAGGCCTCCCTGTCCTTCACCATCTCCTGGAGTGTGCTCAAACTCATGTCCATTGAGTTAGTGATGCTATCTAACCGTCTCATCCATCTCATCCCCTTCTCCTCCTGCCTTCAATCTTTCCCAGCATCAGGGTATTTTCCAATGAGTCAGCTTTCTTATCAGGTGGCCAAAGTATATGGACTGATAACAACTCATCATTTATATACAAAACTGTTATATAAAAAATAAGTGTCTTGAAGCAGCACCGGGTGGCAGTTCTAGTAGTCCATTATATCACTGTTCTTTGCTATCCTGGCTTCACTTAGAGACAAGATGCTCCAACAAGGTGGCCCATCTTCAGATATTGAGTATCTACTATATGCCTGTCACTGTTCTAGGTCTTAGAGATACAATGATGAACAAAACAGGCAAATAACCACGCACTTAAGGAGCATGCAGCCTACAATAGTAGACAAATAGTCAACACTAATAAGAAAAAGCAGATAAAGGAAAGACAAAGTGTCTGGAATGGGCATTAACATATTAGATAAGAACTCCAAGAAAGGTGTCACAGAAGGTGATTATAAAGTAAAAACTTTAAAGAGGTGAGGGAGGAGCACTTTGTGCATCTGGAAGAAGAGAATTCCATGCAGAGGGAATAGCATGTGCAAAGACCTGAGATGGGAGTTGTCCTGGCAGGTCTGAGTTTGGAGCAGGGTGAGAAACAGGGAGAGCAACAAGGGATGAGATCAGAGATGCAATGGTAGGGGTAAGGGAAAGACTAGAGAGAGACACAATATCATGTATGAATGTGATAAAAGACATAAATTCGAAGCATGTTTTTTCAAGTATAAGATGGGTTCAGTTCAGTTCAGTCACTCAGTCGTGTCCAACTCTTTGCAACCCCATGAATTGCAGCACACCAGGACTCCCTGTCCATCACCAACTCCCGGAGTTCACTCAAACTCATGTCCATCAAGTCAGTAATGCCATCCAGCATCTCATTCTCTGTCATCCCCTTCTCCTCCTGCCCCCAATCCCTCCCAGCATCAGAGTCTTTTCCAATGAGTCAACTCTTTGCATGAGGTGGCCAAAGTACTGGAGTTTCAGCTTTAGCATCACTCCTTCCAAAGAACACCCAGGACTGATCTCCTTTAGAATGGACTGGTTGGACCTCCTTGCAGTCCAAGGGACTCTAATTTGCAGTCCAAGGGACTCTAAAGAGTCTTTTCCAACACCACAGTTCAAAAGCATTAATTCTTTGGCACTCAGCTTTCTTCACAGTCCAACTCTCACATCCATACATGACTACCATAAAAAACCATAGCTTTGCCTTTGTTGGCAAAGTAATGTCTCTGTTTTGAATATGCTACCTAGGTGGGTCATAACTTTCCTTCCAAGGAATAAGCGTCTTTTAATTTCATGGCTGCAGTCACCATCTGCAGTGATTCTGCAGCCCAAAAAAATAAAGTCTGACACTGTTTCACTGTTTCCCCATCTATCTGCCATGAAGTGATGGGACAGGAAGCCATGATCTTCATTTTCTGAATGTTGAGCTTTAAGCCCACTTTTTCACTCTCCTCTTTTACTTTCATCAAGAGGCTCTTTAGCTTCCCTTCACTTTCTGCCATAAGGGTGGTGTCATCTGAGTATCTGAGGTTATTGATATTTCTCCCGGCAATCTTGATTCCAGCTTGTGCTTCTTCCAGCCCAGCGTTTCTCATGATGTACTCTGCATATAAGTTAAATAAGCAGGGTGACAATATGCAGACTTGATGTACTCCTTTTCCTATTTGGAACCAGTCTGTTGTTCCATGTCCAGTTCTAACTGTTGCTTCCTGACCTGCATATAGGTTTCTCAAGAGGCAGGTCAAGTGGTCTGGTATTCCCATCTCTTTCAGAATTTTCCACAGTTTATTGTGATCCACACAGTCAAAGGCTTTGGCATAGTCAATAAAGCAGTAGATGTTTTTCTGGAACTCCCTTGCTTTTTCCATGATCCAGCAGATGTTGGCAATTTGATCTCTGGTTCCTCTGCCTTTTCTAAAACCAGCTTGAACATCTGGAAGTTCACAGTTCACATACATTTGAAGCCTGGCTTGGAGAATTTTCAGCATTACCTTACTAGCGTGTGAGATGAGCGCAATTGTGCGGTAGTTTGAGCATTCTTTGGCATTGCCTTTCTTTGGGATTGGAAGGAAAACTGACCTTTTCCAGGCCTGTGGCCACTGCTGAGTTTTCCAACTTTGCTGGCATATTGAATGCAGCTGTGAATCCTCTTTCAGGATTTGAAATAGCTCAACTGGAATTCCATCACCTCCACTAGCTTTGTTTGTAGTGATGCTTCCTGAGGCCCACTTGACTTCAAACTGCAGGATGTCTGGCTCTAGGTGAGTGATCACACCGTCATAATTATCTGGGTCATGAAGATATTTTTTGTACAGTTCTACTGTGTATTCTTGCCACCTCTTCTTAATATCTTCAGATTCTGTTCGGTCCATACCATTTCTGTCCTCTATTGAGCCCATCTTTGCATGAAATGTTCCCTTGGTATCTCTAATTTTCTTGAAGAGATCTCTAGTCTTTCCCATTCTGTTGTTTTCCTCTATTTGTTTGCATTGATCACTGAGGAAGGCTTTCTTATCTCTCCTTGCTATTCTTTGGAACTCTGCATTCAGATGCTTATATCTTTCCTTTTCTCCTTTGTTTTTCACTTCTCTTCTTTTTTTTTTTTTAATTTTATTTTATTTTTAAACTTTACATAATTGTATTAGTTTTGCCAAATATCAAAATGAATCCGCCACAGGTATACATGTGTTCCCCATCCTGAACCCTCCTCCCTCCTCCCTCCCCATTCCATCCTGGGAAATCTGGCCAACCACTTGTAAAAGAATGAAACTAGAACACTCTCTAACACCATACACAAAAATAAACTCAAAATGGATTAAAGATCTCAACGTAAGACCAGAAACTATAAAACTCCTAGAGGAGAACATAGGCAAAACACTCTCTGACATACATCACAGCAGGATCCTCTATGACCCACCTCCCAGAATATTGGAAATAAAAGCAAAAATAAACAAATGGGACCTAATTAACCTTAAAAGCTTCTGCACATCAAAGGAAACTATTAGCAAGGTGAAAAGACAGCCTTCAGAATGGGAGAAGATAATAGCAAATGAAGCAACTGACAAACAACTAATCTCGAGAATATACAAGCAACTCCTACAGCTCAACTCCAGAAAAATAAATGACCCAATCAAAAAATGGGCCAAAGAACTAAATAGACATTTCTCCAAAGAAGACATACAGATGGCTAACAAACACATGAAAAGATGCTCAACATCACTCATTATCAGAGAAATGCAAATCAAAACCACTATGAGGTACCACTTCTCTTCTTTTCACAGTTATTTGTAAGGCCTCCCCAGACAGCCATTTTGCTTTTTTGCATTTCTTTTCCATTAGGATGGTCTTAATCCCTGCCGGGGTCTAGCCCCGGCTGATCCAGGGTATTCGAAGGAGAGACGGCATAGGCGAGGGTCAGGAAACAACTGCTTAATTACACTTTAATTAAGGATACAAAGAGTAATAAAATGAGGATAGCTCAGTAGGAAAATTCAGTGGAGAAAAGAGGCTGAGTAGCTTGGTTTACGCGGGAGACCAATAAAACTTCAAGACAAGAAGTTTGCACCACTTACCGTAGGCCGCAGGCGTCCTTCCATTCTCCCGAAGGAGAGAAGACACTGAGGCCTCCCCGGTTGGATCTTAGAAGCCCAGGCATAATTAGCAAGCATGGTGGGCTCCGCGCTCCAGATGGAGACTCAGCCAGAATTTGGGAGAGAGAGCGACATGGGGAGACCAAGTTTTGGTGAACAAGGCCCGCACTTTATTTTCCAAAGTAGTTTTTATACCTTAAGTTATGCATAGAGGATAATGGGGGAAGGGGTGGAGTCATGCAAGGACAGCAGTTCCTGGTTCTAATCTAAGCCAGGCTTTCAAACTTATCATATGCAAAAGTTCAGGTGATTGACATCATCTTCTGGCCCGGAGGCCTGTTAACATTTTAAGAAACTTATTTTTCTCTAAAGGTGATTATTCCAAAGTCAGGCACCAGCCTCCAAAAAAGCATTGGACAAAGCTGCATTTTACATTTTTATACACCCATTATATCAATCAACACACTGCCAAGGACACAGTAGGTAAGGAGTATGGAGACTTAGCAGCAAACATTGGCCCAACAAGTGAAAAACCCTTCACCAATACAATTTCTAATCCATCTTTTAACTACTCAAAGGAATCTGTGTTTAGGCAGTTTAGAACATCTCCTGCCTCTCACAGTTGGGAGGCTCTGAACAATCAAATGTGGCCGGAAAAACCTATTCAGGCAGGCTAGAAGATTTCCAAAGGAGTTTGTAGGTTAAACACTGTCACACCCAGGAATTATTAACTGGAGCTGTAAGCTAACTCTTTTTTCAGAGAGAGGTAGTGGGGGACAGCCCCCCGTAAAGTCAGAGGTGTAGGTGAAAGCACAAAGCCGAAAGTAGGCAGACTCTGGTTTTGGGGGTAGATGCTCGAGAATTTCCAGGGGGACTCCTGAGGCTCAATCCCGCCTTTGCGTATGCCGAGCCTCCTTCCTCATGACCTTTGCCATGGGCGGAGTGCCTCACGCTGGCTCCCAGCAGTGATAGAATTCTAGTTGAGCTATTCCAGATCCTGAAAGATGATGCTGTGGAAAGTGCTGCACTCAGTATGCAATATGCCGGCTCCCGGCAAATCCCTGTCTCCTGTACAATGTCACGAACCTCTGTCCATAGTTCATCAGGCACTCTATCTATCAGATCTAGCCCCTTAAATCTATTTCTCACTTCTACTGTATAATCATAAGGGATTTGATTTAGGTCATACCTGAATGGTCTAGTGGTTTTCCCTACTTTCTTCAATTTAAGTCTGAATTTGGCAATAAAGAGTTCATGATCTGAGCCACAGTCAGCTCCTGGTCTTGTTTTTGCTGACTGTTTATAGCTTCTCCATCTTTGGCTGCAAAGAATATAATCAATCTGATTTATGTGTTGACCATCTAGTGATGTCCATGTATAGTCTTCTCTTGTGTTGTTGGAAGAGGGTGTTTGCCATGACCAGTGCGTTCTGTTGGCAAAATTCTATTAGCCCTTGCCCTGCTTCATTCCATACTCCAAGGCCAAATTTGCCTGTTACCCCAGGTTTTTCTTGACTTCTTATTTTGCATTCCAGTCCCCTATAATGAAAAGGACGTCTTTTTTGGGTGTTAATTCTAAAAGGTCTTGTAGGTCTTTATAGAACCGTTCAACTTCAGCTTCTTCAGCATTACTGGTTGGGGCATAGGCTTGGATTACTGTGATACTGAATGGTTTGCCTTTGAAACGAACAGAGATCATTCTGTCGTTTTTGAGATTACATCCAAGTACTGCATTTCAGACTCTTTTGTTGACCATGATGGCTACTCCATTTCTTCTAAGGGATTGCTGCCCACAGTAGTAGATATAATGGTCATCTGAGTTAAATTCACCCATTCCAGTCCATTTTAGTTCGTTGATTCCTAGAATTTTGACGTTCACTCTTGCCATCTCCTGTTTGACCACTTCCAATTTGCCTTGATTCATGGACCTAACATTTCAGGTTCCTATGCAATATTGCTCTTTACAGCATTGGACCTTGCTTCTATCACCAGTCACATTCACAACTGGGTATTGTTTTTGCTTTGGCTCCATCCCTTCATTCTTTCTGGAGTTATTTCTCCACTGATCTCCAGTAGCATATTGGGCACCTAACGACCTGGGGAGTTCCTCTTTCAGTATCCTATCATTTTGCCTTTTCATACTGTTTATGGGGTTCTCAAGGCAAGAATACTGAAGTGGTTTGCCATTCCCTTCTCCAGTGGACCACATTCTGTCAGACCTCTCCACCATGACCCGCCCGTCTTGGGTGGCCCCATACGGCATGGCTTAGTTTCATTGAGTTAGACAAGGCTGTGGTCCATGTGATTAGATTGACTAGTTTTCTGTGATTATGGTTTCAGTGTATCTGACCTCTGATGCCCTCTCGTAACACCTACCATCTTACTTGGGTTTCTCTTACCTTGGACATGGGGTATCTCTTCACGGCTGCTCCAGCAAAGTGGAGCCGCTGCTCCTTACCTTGGACGAGGGGTATCTCTTCACTGCCACCCCTCATGACCTTGAATGTGGATTAGCTCCTCTCAGCCCTCCTGCATCTGCACAGCCACCACTCCTTGGACGTGGGGTTGCTCCTCTCGGCCACCACCCCTGACCTCAGACATGGGGTACCTCCTAAGATGGGTAGAGAATATTAAATCCAAATATAATTTTTATACCTACTAATCACAAAGGAAGACCTTCTCCCTGCAAGCAGTGTATGTAGAACCTATTCAAACTTGCAAACCTTAAAATGGGCATAAAAAGAGCCTGCTGCTGCTAAGTCACTTCAGTCGTGTCCGACTCTGTGCTACCCCATAGATGGCAGCCCACCAGGCTCCCTCGTCCCTGGGATTCTCCAGGCAAGAACACTGGAGTGGGTTGCCATTTCCCTCTCCAATGCATGAAAGTGAAAAGTGAAAGTGAAGTCGCTCAGTCATGTCCGACCCTTAGCATGGACTGCAGCCTACCAGGCTCCTCCGTCCATGGGATTTTCCAGGCAAGAATACTGGAGTGGGATGCCATTGCCTTCTCCGAAAAAATGCCTACCTCAACATAATAAAGGCTGTATACAACAAACCCACAGCAAAGATTATCCTCAATGGTGGAAGACTGAAAGCATCCTTCTAGGATCAGGAACAAGACAGGAGTGCCCACTCTCACCACTATTATTCAACATAGTTTTATAAGTCCTAACTACAGTGATCACGGGAGAAAAAGAAATAAGAGGAATCCAGATTGGAAAAAAAGAAGTAAAACTCACTGTTTGCAGATGAGATGATGCTATACACAGAAAACCCTAAAAATACTATCACAAAATTACTGGAGCTAATCAGTGAATTTACTAAAGTCAGAAGATACAAGGTCAATATACAGAAATCACTTGCATACATATACCCTAACAACAAAAAATCAGAAAGGGAAATTAAGGAATCAACCCCATTTACCATTGCAACAAAAAGAATGAAATACCTAGGAATAAACCTACCTAAGGAGACAAAAGAGCTGTATACAGAATACTGTAAGACACTGATGAAGGAAATCAAAGATGGCATAAACAGATGGAGAGATATTGCATGCTCCTGGGTTGGAAGAATCAATACTGTGAAAATTATTGTACTACCAAATGCAATCTACAGGTTCAGTGAAATCCCTATCAAATTATCAATGGCATTTTTCACAGAACTAGAACAAAAAATTTCACAATTTGCATGAAAGCACAGAAGACCCCAAATGGCCAAGGCAGTCCTGAGAAAGAAGAATGAAGCTGGAGCAATCAACCTTCCTGACCTCAGAGTGTACTAGAGGGCTGCAGTCATCAGGACAGTACGGTACTGGCACAAAAAAAGAAATATAGACCGATAGAACAAGATAGAAGCCCCAGAGATAAACCAATGCACCTATGGGTGCCTTATCTTTGATGGAGGAGGCAGGAGTATGCAATGGGGAAGGGATAGTCTCTTCAATGGGTGGTGCTGGGAGAACTGGACAGCTACATGTAAAAGAATGAAATTAGAACATTTTCTAACACCATACACAAAGATAAACTCAAAATGGATTGAAGACCTAAATGTAAGACCAGAAACTATAAAACTATTAGAGGAAAACATACACAGAATACTGTATGACATAAATCACAGCAAGATCCTCTATGACCTGCCTCCTAGAGTAATGGAAATAAAAAACAAAAATAAATAAGTGGGAACTAATTAATCTTAAAAGCTTTTACACAGCAAGGGAAACTATAAACAAGGTGAACATGGACTTCTAGATTGCTTCCATTGCAACCCAGAATAAGAGAAAATAATAGCAAATGAAACAACTGACAAAGGATAAATTTCTAAAACATATAAGCAGCTCATACAACTCAATACCAGAAAAACAAACAACCCAATCAAAAAGTGGGCAAGAGACCTAAACAGAAATTTCTCCAAAGAAGACAAACAGATGGCTAATAAACACATGAAAAGATGCTCAACCTTGCTCATTATTAGAGAAATGCAAATGAAAGTTACAATGAGATATCACCTCATACCAGTCAGGATGGCCATCATCAAAAAATCTACAAACAATAAATCCTGGAGAGGGTGTGGAGAAAAGGGAACCCTCTTGCACCGTTGGTGGGAATGTAAATTGATAACAGCCACTATGGAAGACAGTATGGAGATTCCTTAAAAGAAAAAAAAAAAAGCTAGGAATATAAGCTAGGTCACCATATGACCCAACAATCCCACTACTAGGCATACACCCTGAAGGAAACCACAACTGAAAAAGACACATGCACCCCAATGTTCATTGCAGCTCTATTTACAGTAGCTAAAACATGGAAGCAATCCAGATGTCCATCGACAGGTAAATGGATAAAGAAGCTGTGGTACATATATGCAATGGAATATTACTCCGTCTTAAAAAAGAATGCATTTGAGTCAGTTCAAAGGTGGATGAACCTAAAGTCTATTATACAGAGTGAAGTAAGTCAGAAAGAGAAAAAAAAATACTGTATATTAACACATATTTATGGAATCTAGAAAGACAGTGCTGATGAACCTATTTGCAGTGCAGCAATGGAGATGCAGACATAGAGAACAGACTTATGGACATGGGGGTAGGGGAAGGAGGGAGAGGGTGGGACAAACGGAGAGAGTAACATGGAAACATATACACTACAATCTGTAAAATAGTCAGCAGGAATTCACTATATGACTTAGGAAACTCAAACCATGGCTCTGTAACAACCCAGAAAGGTAGGGGGGGAGGTCAAGAGGGAGGGGACATATGTATACTTATGGCTGATTCATGTTGATGTAAGGCAGAAACCAACACAATATTGTAAAGCAATCATGCTTCAATTGTATTACTCAGCCATTAAAAAGAAAACATTTGAATCAGTTCTAATGAGGTGGATGAAACTGGAGCCTATTATACACAGTGAAGTAAGCCAGAAAGAAAAACACCAATACAGTATACTAATGCATATATATGGAATTTAGAAAGATGGTAACAATAACCCTGTATACAAGACAGCAAAAGAGACACGTATGTACAGAACAGTCTTTTGGACTCTGTGGGAGAGGGAGAGGGTGGGATGATTTGGGAGAATGGCATTGAAATATGTATAATATCATATATGGAACAAGTCGCCAGTCCAGGTTCGATGCACGATACTGGATGCTTGGGGCTGGTGCACTGGGACGACCCAGAGGGATGGTATGGGGAGGGAGGAGGGAGGAGGGTTCAGGATGGGGAACACATGTATACCTGTGGCAGATTCATTTTGATATATGGCAAAACCAATACAATATTGTAAAGTTAAATAAAATAAAATTTAAAAAAAATAAAAAATAAATCAAAATAAATCAAAATTTTTAAAAAATAAAAAATCAAATTTTTAAAAAGACTGACATAAACCTCTTCCTGCCCAAGGGTTGTGGAAGAAATTTAGCTTATCTTTATATTTTCCATAACTGGATCCATTGAAACTGAGAAAGAATATTAATTTGGGTTGCTGGATAAAGTGATTTAAATAGCCAAAATCAAGGAGTTCATAATATAGTCTTACTTCCAATAAGGAGACTCCAAATTAAGCCCAATGAGAATACTGGGAATGGATAGGAGAGCCTTCCTGATTCATATATGCTATGAATGACACCAGAACTACATCACCAGATTTACTCTCCACTTTATGATGGTCTATTAATAGCAGGACCTTTAGTTGCCTATGCTTCCCCTTAGATAAATGCAAATGAAGAAGAGGCCAGTCTTACACATATATAACTGGGGTGAAGGATCAGCTCCAAGAAAGTTATTCTGATTGACTGCTTTCAGAAGTCGAAAATAATACAGCCAGTCCACTACACTGCCAATCAAGATGCAGTCCTGTTGCACAATTTGGACATTCCAAGTAGTTAAGATAGCCTTCTGAACAAAGGAAAAACATTTTGCATTTGATATCAGAGTGAGTAGAATTAATACCAGCCTGAACATTATGAGTATAAAATTCAGGATAGCAGTACTTCAGTAGAGGGGTCTAATGACAGGGAAGGAATGTGAAGAGGAAATGAGGGGTGTTTTGATATGATTGGTGCATAAATAGGTATATTTTTATTGTACAAATGCATTGAATTACATGTTTTGACTTGTGAAGCTTTCTTTATTCATGCCTACTTCAACAAAAAGTATACTTAAGTAAATGTCAGACTGGAAAGCAGGGGTAGAACTGTCAAAATTCTACCTTGAATCATTACAGGAATCAGGAAATGGCTGTTCAACAGCTGGTAGAGACAGGTCCAATCCTGCCCTAGGAAACCAGGCAGAGTTCAAGGAAAGCGCATCTAACATGGCCTCAAAAGGAAGCCCTTCCCAGTTTTAGAGGAAGAATGTGAGGCTAAGTGTAGGATGGGAAGATAAATAGAGAAGAAGAATGTGGATGGCTGGCACCCTAGAATGGGAGGTAGAAATCCTCCCACTGTGAAGGGGTAAGAAAGAAGATAATAAAGACTTCCTCAGTGATCAATGCAAAGAAACAGAAGAAAACAATAGAATGAGAAAGACTAGAGATCTCTTCAAGAAAATTAGAGATACCAAGGGAACATTTCATGCAAAGCTGGGCACAATAAAGGACAGAAATGGTATGGGCTTAACAGAGGCAGAAGATATTAAGAAGAGGAGGCAAAAATACACAGAAGTACCATACAAAAAAGATCTTCATGACCCAGATAACCACAGTGGTGTGATCACTCACCTAGAGCCAGATATCCTGGAATGCAAAGTCAAGCAGGTCTTAGGAAGCATTACTATGAACAAAGCTAGTGGAGGTGATGGAATTCCCATTGAACTATTTCAAATCCTAAAAGATGATGCTGTTAAAATGTTGCACTCAATATGCTAGCAAATTTGAAAAATGCAGCAGTGGCCATAGAACTGAAAAAGGTCTGTTTTCATTCCAATCCCAAAGAAAGGCAATGTCAAAGAATGTTCAAACTACCGCACAATTGTACTCATCTCACACGCTAGTAAAGTAATGCTCAAAATTCTCCAAGCCAGGCTTCAGCAATATGTGAACCATGAACTTCCAGATGTTCAAGCTGGATTTAGAAAAGGCAGAGGAACCAGAGATCAAATTGCCAACATCCGTTGGATCACAGAAAAAGCAAGAGAATTCTAAAAAAAATCTACTTCTGCTTTATTAATTATGCCAAAGCCTCTGACTGTGTGGATCACAACAGACTGTGGAAAATTCTGAAAGACATGGGAATAGCAGAGCACCTGACCTGCCTCCTGAGAAATCTGTATGCAGGTCAAGAAGCAACAGTTAGAACCAGACATGGAACAAAGGACTGGTTCCAAATTGGGAAAGGAGTACATCAAGGCTATGTATTGTCACCCTGCTTATTTATTTGCAGAGTACATCATGTGAAATTCTGGGCTGGATGAAGTACAAGCTGAAATCAAGATTGCCAGCAGAAATATCAATAACCTCAGATACGCAGATGATACCACCCTTATGGCAGAAAGTGAAGAGGAACTAAAGAGCCTCTTGATGAAAGTGAAAGAGGAGAGTGAAAAAGTTGGCTTAAAACTCAACATTCACAAAATGAAGATCATGGCATCCAGGCCCATCGTTTCATGGCAAATAGATGGGGAAACAGTGACAGACTTTATTCTCTTGGACTCCAAAATCACTGCAGATGGTGACTGCAGCCATGAAAGTAAAAGACACTTGCTCCTTGGAAGAAAAGCTATGACCAACCTAGACAGCATATTAAAAAGCAGAGATGTAACTTCGCTGACAAAGGTCCATCTAGTTAAAGCTATGGTTTTTCCAATAGTCATGTATGGATATGGGAGTTCAACTAAGAAGAAATCTGAGCACCCAAGAATTGATGATTTTGAACTGTGGTGTTGGAGAAGACTCTTGAGATTCCCTTGGACTGAAAGGAGATCCAACCAGTCCACCCTAAAGGAAATCAGTCCTGAGTATTCATTGGAAGGACTGAAGCTTCATGCTGAAGCTGAAACTCCAATACTTTGGCCACTTAATGCAAAGAACTGACTCACTGGAAAAGACCCAGATGCTGGGAAAGATTGAGGGCAGGAGAAGGGGACGACAGAGGATGAGATGGTTGGATGGCATCACCGACTAATGGACATGAGTTTGTGCAAGCTCTGGGAGTTGGTGATGAACAGGGAGGCCTGGCGTGCTGCAGTCCATGGAGTTGCAAAGATTTGGATATGACTGAGTGGCTGAACTGACTGATGAAGGGGTAGGAATCCTCCCAATATGGCAACTGCCATCCAGCCATGGTGATGGAAGGTAAGAAGCAAGCTTCCTTTCTTGTAAATCTACAGCAACACTTATGTGTCCTTGCAGTATACTTCAAAACCAGCAATCAAAACTCTACCTGAGCAGGGTTTGGCTCTATTTCTGAAGGATTAGGGTCAGTGCTGAAAACAGAACATTTACCTGGTATCTCTTTGGCTTAGGATGGATAATATATTCCTCAGCAGAAAACACATTCCAAGTGGTCAGAAGCTGCACATTATGCATACCTCAGTGGCACTAAATTAAATACCACCATTTCTCTAGACTCATAAGCACAAAGGGAAATCTGCTCCACTCCTGGTTCTTTTAGAGGTTCCAATATTTCATTAGGGGGAGATGGTGTCCATCACATGGCCACCTGCCCTGCATAACTATTACATGGTAAGCTGCAAGCCTACCTACTTACTCACAAGCCACAAGGCGATCAGATCTCATCAAATTCTTGGTGAGAACACACCTAAACCCCCAGCTTCTTGCCATTCATATGCACAACCAACAAATCATTGAATTAAATATGGTATTTGGGTCTATAATTTGAATGCATTCCCCACCTAACCATACATACTCTTTGCCTCACTCACCTATACTGCTCTCTATATTTCTGAATTTGACTCACCAACTGATTCCTTTAAATTCTTCAGAACATGTTCCCTATTCAATCTATTCTCCTATATCTTCAACCACTTCAGGCTCCTTCCATCTCCTCACCTTAATCAAGACCTGCCTGTCCCATGAGGACATGAAGCTGTCAAAGGTGGATATTTTTCTCTCTTAATCTTTGAATCTCAGAGCCAGAGGCAGCCTTATACCTCACCACTACTTCAAAATCATTTCTTTTATTCAAAAAAATCTCAAGACCCTATAAAACTCATACCATTATACATAAAACAACGCTACCTCTCCTAGTTGCTACCAACAATCAACCTCCCAGGTGGCACTAGTAGTAAAGAACCTGCCTGCCAGTGCAGGAGATGGAAGAGACACGGGTTCGATCCCTGGGTTTGGAAGATCCCCTGGAGGAGGGCATGGCAATCACTCCAATATTCTTGCCTGGATAATCCCATGGATAGAGGAGCCTGGCAGGCCATGGCCCATAGGGTCACAAAGAATTAGATGCCACTTAGCATGAACTCAGCACCGACCTCCCAGTGCCTCTTCTTCATTCATTAAAGGCTTTGGCCATGGCTCTCTGACATCATTTCCATTTCTATTCAGGTCATAATGTTTAGGGATGTCAATAATCACATGCATGGAATGTCTAATACTCTAGATCCACAGCTTTTTAACTTCTTCCAGTTTTCTCTCCCTCTGCTTCATCTAAGGAGAAGGCAATGGCACCCCACTCCAGTACTTTTGCCTGGAAAATCCCATGGACGGAGGGGCCTGGTAGGCTGGAGTCCATGGGGTCCCTAGAGTTGGACACGACTGAGCGACTTCACTTTCACTTTTCACTTTCATGCATTGGAGAAGGAAATGGCAACCCACTCCAGTGTTCTTGCCTGGAGAATCCCAGGGACAGGGAAGCCTGGTGGGCTGCCATCTATGGGCTCACACAGAGTTAGACACGACTGAAGCGACTTAGCAGCAGCAGCAGCAGCCTCATCTAAGTCACTCACTCCCATGTGCATGCACTCAAGTTTAACATTACCAGTAACTGTATCACTTCTGAAATCTTGATTCCATCCTTTCATTCTTTCTCTTACTCCCACTCAAACAATCTTTCAGCAAACTTGTCATCTCCAATCCATTAACCCCATCACCATTTCCATGTCCCCACTTCTTTACTCAAATTAGATCCCATTATCCATCATTGCAATCATTCTCTTTCTTATACACTAACCCTTCTATCTCTCTGAGCAAGGAGTAACATCTCAACCTTGGTTGAACCCAAGTATATCATTTTCTCACATGTAAAACTTAGCAGTTGAATATTACTTGAGGAAAAGTCCTATTTAAATCCATAGTCACAAACCTCACATAGGTACTCTATAGTACCAGGAAATCCTACATTCTCCTGATAAATTTGCTTTTACAATTTTGTAACTTTTCCATCTTTCTTCAAATATGCCATAGCCTCACTCACATACTCTTAGCAGATGGACTTAGCACATTCCTTTTGAGAAATTAGAAGCAACTGACTTGAATTCTCTAATCTTCTTCAAAGGATAACCAATGATCCCCCATGTTTGCAAATCCAGTGGACCCCTCTCTGCTCCTGTCTTAAACACTCTCTCTTTAAACACTCCCATCTGCAGGTACTCAGGGTGTTACACTCTCCTGACTGTCTTCACACACAATTGGTCAATCATTCTCAGTCGTCTTTGCTGTATCATCTTCCTCTTCTTGGCCTTTCATTGTTGAAGAGTCCCCATATTGAGGGGCACTCTTCTCTAAAAATAGTTTGTCTGTCAAAAAAATCTCACCCTGGGATATACTTTGAACTATCACTTATATGCCAAGTTTATAGTTTCAGCTTTAACCTCTTCTGTGAACTTCAAATTGTTATATTCTCAACATCTTCATATAGTTCTCTATTAAAGTTCAAACTTAATATGACCCAGCATCCAGATTTCACAATCAAGGCCGGCTCACTCCACAGTCTTTCCTGTCCCAGTAAATAGCAGTATCATTCACCCAGTTGCTCAGACCAAAAATCAAGAGGCCATCATTCTTCCCACTCTCTCATCATTTATATTCAATCCAACACATGTTTTGTTAACTTACCTTCAAAATATATCCCCAAATCCATGCACCTCTTTCCATCCTTACTGCAGTCAGGATAAACCAAATCACAATTACCTCTCACCAGCTGGCTAATTGGTATTTCTGCTTTCAGTCTTGCCCTTTATACCTAAGAGTCTACTAAACTCCAAACAGCAGTTGATTCTCACACATAAAGCAGATTGTCATTTTCCTGCTTAAATCCCAACAGTGGCTTCCCACCACTCTCAGAATACAATTCCAAGTCCTTCTTATAGGTTATACAACTTCGGAGGATCTGACCCCTGCCAATGTTTTAATCTCATCTTATACCTGTCTTCTCACCTTAATTGCAGGAGCCTCCTTTCTATTCCTCAAAGAAGCAATCCTCTTTCTCACTTCAGCATCTGTGTGTTTGCTGATTCCTCTGCCTGGAGTACTTTTTCTCAGCTCCTCATGTAGTTGGCCTTTTTTGGAATATGCCAATCTCAGGACAAACATCATGTCTTCAGAGAGGTCTTTCCTGAGAAGTCATTCCAAGGCAACCAACCTTTTCCCTACCACACCCTAACACACTGTTTTGCTCATTACTTTCCTATCAAAACAACCTGTAATTATAGTTTTGTTTGTTTTCTGGGTTATTTTCTCTTTTTTTATTGGGTTATTTTCTTATTATCTGTCTAGAATAGAAGCTCTTTAAGGACAGGGACCTTGTCTTTTATACTGTAAAGCATATGTACTATCTAAGCTTACATGGCTTTGGAGTCCTCATTCAATGCTCTAAGAATCACTCATTTATTTAGAGATCCCAATTTATAAATTGAGGGAGCTCTGGCTTCTTCTCTAATTGCTGGGACCAGTCTATATTATGGGGCAGTTTTACATATTGTCCTGCTAGTGTACAAGGGTTGAAATAGAAGTTTCTGACAAACTATCCTCTTGCTTTTATGTAATCAATTGTACATCAGGGAGTTGTACTTTTTCTGACATTTGACCCTTTAAAAATGACACTGTGAGTACTTGATTCTTTGATAGCTAGGCAGATAAATGATTTCCACTAAGTTATTCTGTGGAATATATACTGTGGGGCATATGACTATATGGTCCAGTGAGGTATGTAAGGAGCATGCCCCAACCAGAGACAACTCAACTGGAGAAACAATCCCTACTTTTCTTTTCCTTTTAGGGTAGCTAGAAGCATAGCTTGGAGGTATCTACAATCCAAGTTCCATACTACCCTCTGCTTAACTATTCAGAAAGCAAGCCTCATAATGAAAATAACCTGAAAGGATATTTTGTTGCTGCTCATATCAAGAACCAAAAAATATATTCTTCAATTCCATTAACCAAATATTTATTCAGTGCCCAATTTTGTTCTAGGTAGGCCTGCTCTCAACATAGGTGATACAATGATCAATAATATAAGAATCCTATTCTCAAGAAGCACACAGCCTGGTGGGAAAGGATGGCAGAAGCTTTGAAACATAAATATCTCTACTATAACTCTTACAGTGCAGTGAGAAGTGCTGTCCTAAAGGTGCAAAAAGAGGTCAGAACACAAAGGAAGTGGGATTTATGAAGGCTTTTGCCAAAAAGAGACACACTTGGACTACTATTTGAAGCCAGTATCACTGGAGCAAAGACATCAATCATACACAAACTAACCCAGAGTGTATCTGGAGGTTTCAAGAATGGAAATGGAACACACTAGCTGTGGCATTTTCTATACCTGTTAGCAAGCTGAAGTCTAACTCTGATGTCCCTAGACTGTGTTTGAAAGCCTCATGCATCAGAAGCGCTTCTGTGTCCTTGAACTTTCTATGCAGTCAGAACTATGGAGTGACAGGGCAGGAGAATAACTTAGTGGAAATCATTTATCTGCCTAGCTATCAAAGAATCAAGTACTCACAGTGTCATTTTTAAAGGGTCAAATGTCAGAAAAAGTACAACTCCCTGATGTGCAATTGATTACATAAAAGCAAGAGGATAGTTTGTCAGAAACTTCTATTTCAATGCTTGTACACTAGCAGGACAATATGTTAAACTGCCCCATAATATAGACCGGTCCCAGCAATTAGAGAAGAGGCCAGAGCTCCCTCAATTCATAAATTGGGATCTCTAAATAAATGAGTGATTCTTAGAGCATTGAATGAGGACTCACAAAGCCATGTAAGCTTAGGTAGAACATTCTGCTTTCTGAAGTCCAATTTTCGCCTCGTATGTAAAAGAATTTAGTAATTCCAACATCCGTGAGCTATCCTAAGCACCAAATGAGAAAACGGGTGCTTTGCAATATCACCTACGCATTTAGAAGTGCAATATTACATCTGTACCATACCCCCTCCCCCAAAATTCGGCAGTTTCCTCTCTGACCCAGAGAGCAGATTTTACTATTGACTCTTGTCTCACTAAGAAACATCAACAAATTTACCCTGGTTCCTTAACCAACAACGGAACGCCCTCCAAGAAATGTTGGAGTCCCTTTCAATAATCAGTCTCATATCATTCAGTAATATCTAGAAACCTTGCCAATGTATTGTTGAAAATTAATCCTAGAACTCTGAATATTAATATTTTTACTTAAAAATAAAGGTAAGACCTAGCCAGTGCAATCAGGCAAGAGAAATAAAATACATACATGGTGGAAAGGAATTATTAAAACTATCTCTATTCACAGATAATCTGATTGTCTATACAGAAAATCCCAAGGAAATTTAAAAAAATATATCTAGAACTAAGTGAGTTTAGCAAAGTTGTGGCTTCCCTGATAGTTCAGTGGGTAAAGAATCCACCTGCAATGCAGGAGACCAGGGTTCAATTCCCCGGTTGGGAAGATCAGCTGGAGAAGGGATAGGCTACCCACTCCAGTATGCTTGGGCAAAATTGTGGGATACAAATTAGTGCAAAGACAATATAGGAAAGTCAATGGCATTTCTATATACAAGCAATGAAACTGGAAATTAAATTTTTAAATTAAAAAAATGTCATTTACAGTACCACCCAAAAGTAAAGTGTTTATATGTAAATCTACAAAATCAGGCAAGATCTGTATGTAGTAATATACAAAGCACTGGTGAAAGAAATTTAAAAGCAAACCACATAAGTAGAAATATAGTTCATATTCATGGGGTTGGAAGACTCAATATTGTTAAGATGTTGATTCTTCCTAACTTCATCTATAGATTCAATTCAAACCCAAACTCCCAGTAAAAATTTTGTAGCTCCTGACTGACTGACTATAAAATTCATGTGGAAATGCAAAGGATTTAGAGAAGCCAATCAAAATAACTTTAAAAGAGAAGAATACAGTTGCAAAATATTGCCTGATATTAAGATTTATTACAAAATTACATTAAGCAATAAAGCATGGCATTGGCATATGCCTGGGTGCTAAGTCACTTCAGTTGTGTCAGACTCTGCGACCCCATGGACTGAAGCCCACCAGGCTCCTCTGTCCATGGGGATTCTCCGGGCAAGAATACTCCAGGAGGTTGCCATGCCCTCCTCCAGGGTATCTTCCGGACCCAAGGATCAAACCAGCGTCTCTTAGGTCTTCTGCTTTGGCAGGCGGGTTCTCTACCGCTAGCGCCACTCGGGAAACGCCCCCCCCAAAAGAAAAAACTCCCTACGGCCGCGGCAGGGGTGACCATGCCCCCGGGGGCAGTGCAGTCCGGTGGAGACTGGAGGGCGAGCCCGACCTCCCAGACCCCAAGGTAGACGGGCGACGCCCCCGCCCCCACCCAGGGGTCTTGAAACCTCCGCGCCGGGACGCGCTAGGTACCTGGAAAGGGGGAGGTGGGCGAGGCGGCGGCGTGGTGCCCCACAGGCCCGCGGCCCAGACCCTGACCACCGCGGCCGCCCGCGGGCCTCGGGCGCTACCAGCCCGTGACGCGGGGCCTGCTGGGCCCTGGCCAACAGCCGCATGAAGTCCCTACAGCTGCCGCCGCCAGCCCCAACGACCTCCCCCCCATTTCCCCCGAAAAGGAGCAGAACCCCCCCTCGCGCCCAGACGGCACCCTCCTCTTACCCCACAGCCGTGGCCCGTCCCCGCACCCACGTCCCAGGCACCCTTTCCCCTGACACCGAGGGCAGAGGGACGCTCCGACGGGAAGCGTGGCGCAGTCGGGCAGGAGCACGACAGAGGAAGGGCGCGAGAGAACCGGCTGGCCGGTCGGAGGCTCGGAGGGCGGGGAGAGGGGCCTGGCGACCTGGCGGAGAGCAGAGCAAAGGACAAGCGACGACCGGCCGGGAAGACTGGTCCAGGGCCGGCGGCGACCGGCAGGCGAGCGGCCCCGCCGCGCAGCCCGCGAAATGCACCGGACGCTCCGGACTGTGCCGTCGCGACCGGGGACAGTCCTGGCCACCGCCAGAGGCGAAGGTGCGTAGCGGGGGAAACTTCGGCCCCCCAGCCTCGAGGTATGTAGCCAGGAGGTCGGGCGGAAGAGAGACGCCGCCGGAGACGACAACCCGGGGCCGGGGTCCACCTGGGCAGGCCAGGCGTTGCGGGGCGCGGGGGGTGCGGGTCGAGTGGCGGGAACGGGGTGGGAGGAGGCGCGGAGAGGGCGACTGGGCGGGGGGAACGGGAGGCGAGGAGCCGCCTTCCCGCCCGAAGACCCTTTTCACGCCGTCCCCCACCTTCTCGCTCTCCTTCCCCTACCGGAAAGACCACCGGACCCGACCGCCGGCCGTTGGGAATACCCTGTTTCCGCGCGGAGGGACTGGCCTCCGGATGTCTCCCTCCCTCCGTTTGTCTCCCTCCCTCCGTTTGTCTCCCTCCCTCCGTTTGTCTCCCTCTCTCCGTCCCATCCCGCTCCGCACGGGTGGAGGAAGCTCGCGAGCCGGCTGGCGAGGCCACCGCGCTGTTACCTAACAAATTGGCATCAGGATAGACAAATCCTCCAATGGAAGAAAATACGGAGTCCAGAAAAGAAAGTAGAAAATACTTGGATCTATACCTCATACCATATACAAAAATTTTTTTATCCTATAATCTTTATTTCTGGATACTTTTAAATATAAATTTATTTATTTTAATTGGAGGTTAATTACTTTACAATATTGTATTGGTTTTGCCATCAGTTCAGTTCAGTTCAGTCGCTCAGTCGTGTCCAACTCTTTGCGACCCCATGAATCGCAGCACTCCAGGCCTCCCTGTCCATCACCAACTCCCGGAGTTCAACATGAATCCGCCAATACAAAATTTAATTCAAAATGAAACACTGACCTAAATGTAAACCTTGAAACTATGAAACTTCTAAAACTAAGCATGAAAGAGAAATTGGGGGGGGGGCGGGGGGGACGGGGTCCTAGGCCAGACTACTGGCTCCCCAGATGGCACTAGTGGTAAAGAACCGGCCTGCCAATACAGGAGACATAAGAGACGCAGGTTTAATTACTGGGTTGGGAAGATCCCCTGGAGGAGGGCATGGCAACTCACTCCAGTATTCTTGCCTGGAGAATCCTGTGAACAAGAGGAGCCTGGTGGGCTACCGTCCACAGGTTCTCAAAGAGTCGAACACAACTGAAGCGACTTAGCGCACACGGCAAGCCAGACAACAGTTTGTTAGATATAATACCAAAACACCAAATCAATTTTTTTTAAATGGATAGGGTTGGCTTCAATAAGAACAAAACTTCTCTCCAAAATATTGTTAAGAGAATGAAAGGATAAGAGAAAATATTAGAAAACCATGTGTTCAATGGAGGGCTTGTATCCAGTGTATATAGAAAACTCTCAAAACTCAAGAAAACAATGCAATAAAAAGTAAAAAAAAAATTAACAGACATATCAGCAAATAGTTTATGTGAATGGACAATAAGCACATGAAAAGATTCTCAACATAATAACTTGAAATAGGCAGATAAAAACTACAATGATGTGCCATTACATACTTGCTGAATGACTGAAATTAATATGGTGACCAAACTAAGTGTTGGTGAGTATAGTCTAATATTTTGACTCTTCCATTCCCACTACTGCTTTAGTTCAGATTCTTATGAACTATTATACTGTATCCCTTTACTGTTTAAATATTTCCTCAAAAACTCCCCATTTTTACTCCTGCCACCCTCCAGATGTTCTCCATACTGTAAATAGCATGTTATGGTCTGAATGTCTACATCCTCCCAAAATTCACATGTTGAAATTTTGATGCCTAATGTGATGGTATTAGTAGGTGAGGCCTTTTGGAGGTGATGAGTCTTTGAGAGTAGAGCCCTCATGAATGAAATTAATGATCTTATAAAAGGGACCCAAGAGAGCCTCCTTGCCCTTTTTCAGCTTATGAGGATATGAGAAGTCTGTAACTTAGCAAAAGGCATTCTGTTGAAACCTGATTTCAGACTTCTAGCTTCCAGAAGAACTTTGAGAGATGAATTTCTGTTGTTTATAAGCCATCCAGTCTGTGATATTTTATTATAGCAGACAGAACAGACTAAGATAGAAAATTGGTACTGGAAGTGCGATTGCTGCTGTAACAAATAAAAAAAAAAAAAATGAGGCGGCTTTGTAACTGAGTAATGGGGCAGAGGATGGAAGAGTCTAGAGGTGCATGCTAGAAAAAGTCTTCCTTGCCAGTGAATGGACTGTTAAGAGCTACTCTTGTGAGGGCTCAGAAGTAGAAGAGAACTATTGAGAATGCCTGACTTTTATCTTGTACCTCTCTTGCTTCATCAATATGCTCTACCTTACACTGTCTTCTCTTTTAAAAAAATCTTATGCTCCTTCCTTTTATGTATTTTATGCATCCTACCAGACAAAACCATGTTATTTTTCCTGAACACATTATTTTATTTCAGACTTTTATGCCCTTTACAAATCTACTATTTTCTTTGTCTAGAATGTCCTCACTTCTCTTGTCCAACTTATAATCATTTGTCAAGATTCTGCAACAGCATCATTTCTTCTGTGACCCAGTGCTCCAAACATTAGCTCTTCTGTGCCCATAACACCATGTTTCTTCAGTCAATAACAACTCTCTCAGTGTACTTTGAGAACTAATTTATATATCTGCCTCTTCTACTCTACAGTGAACCCTTTAATGGTATGAATTGTAACTGTACATTTAATGCCTATACATTTTTTTGTGACTATACATCTTTTTTTGTGAATTGTAACTGTACATTTAGCTATGATTAGTGCCTAATTCATGGTAGGTGCTCAGTAAATCAGAGAAGGCAATGGCACCCCACTCCAGTACTCTTGCCTGGAAAAGCCCATGGATGGAGGAGCCTGGTGGGCTGCAGTCCATGGAGTTGCTAAGAGTTGGACATGACTGAGCGACTTCACTTTCACTTTTCACTTTCATGCATTGGAGAAGGAAATGGCAACCCACTCCAGTGTTCTTGCCTGGAGAATCCCAGGGACAGGGGAGCCTGGTGGGCTGCTGTCTATGGGGTCGCACAGAGTCAGACATGACTGAAGTGACTTAGCAGCAGCAGCAGCAGCAGCAGCAGCAGCTCAGTAAATGTGTAAGAAAGAGGCATTAAAAATAATTTAATTAACAACTACTCTAATACATTGTTTTATGCCTAGGCCCTCCTTAGTATCTAGAACTGATTTTCAATTTAGAGAGATTCTTGCCTGAAATGAAAGCTTAAATCTTTTTTTTGGTCTACTAATAGGATAGGATCATTGTCATTTGGGACTTCCACATTGCTGTATCTTGGTACCAAGAAAGATGGTTCTTTTCAAAAACTGCAATTTAGTGACAACAAATGAGCTGTTAGATCTGTAAAAGAGATTCTTGACTCGGAACTCTTTTCCACAGGAAAAGTGAAAGTATCAGTTGCACAGTAGTGTCCAACTCTGCAACCCCATGGACTGCTTCCACAGGAAGAGAAAGGCAAATCCAGTGATTGTTTCAAGATGATGCTTTTACAATTTTTGTTTCTCCTTCTTTTTCTTTTGGTTTGCTGCTGCTGCTGCTGCATTGCTTCAGTCGTGTCCGACTCTGTGCGACCCCATAGACAGCAGCCCACCAGGCTTCCCGTCCCTGGGATTCTCCAGGCAAGAACACTGGAGTGAGTTGCCATTTCCTTCTCCAATGCATGAAAGTGGAAAGTGAAATTGAAGTCCCTCAGTTGTGTCTGACTCTAGCGATCCCATGGACTGCAGCCTACCAGGCTCCTCCGTCCATGGGATTCTCTAGGCAAAAGTACCGGAGTGGGGTGCCATTGCCTTCTCCGTTCTTTTGGTTTAAATTGTTTTTATTTTTTGGTACTCTCTAACATCTCACCGCAGAAGGCGATGGTACCCCACTCCAGTACTCTTGCCTGGAAAATCCCATGGATGGAGAAGTCTGGTAGGCTGCAGTCCATGGGGTCGCTGAGGGTCGGACATGACTGAGCGACTTCACTTTCACTTTTCACTTTTCACTTTCATGCATTGGAGAAGGAAATGGCAACCCACTCCAGTGTTCTTGCCTGGAGAATCCCAGGGACTGGGAAGCCTGGTGGGCTGCTGTCTCTGGGGTTGCACATAGTTGGACACGACTGAAGTGACTTAGCAGCAGCAGCAACATCATCACAGGCAGTTTTGCATAGGTAAAAATGAAAGATTTAGACCACCTTTTGCCTCATGTGGGGGTGTTCACGGGGTCCTGGCTTTCAGTTTCTCTTGCTGTCTGTTTCGAATGCCTTAGCCATTTATAAAATTTCTGAACATTTATTTGGAGGAAGTTACATAAGAAGGGGTGCTGGGTGCTGCAAATCCAAGAAAATTTTTTTAGACACAGCATGATGTTATAAAATATTTATATCTTTTCTGTGGCCCTGAACTGATGGTTGTTTTCTCCGGGAGACTCCTGAGTTTTTTTGTCATGGTCATATATTAGCTTCAAACCACTACCTTAGTAGTCCTCTGAGGAGCTTCACTTTACCCTCTCTAACATGCTTGGAGAGTTGGTTACAACTGTGTGATTTGTGTTGTTAACATAAATCCGGCCCCTGAAGCATTGTGTTTTGGACTTTCCTGCCATGATAGATGGCTTCCCCAGAAGTTTCTGTCATTAACCTCATTGTTCCAGATGCTCCTCCCAACTGCCTTGGGAGCTTCCTTTTTGTTGGAGATGGTTACAAGAACTGTGGCCCAACCTTAAATTAATTAGGCAATAATTATGTGACCCATGGCTAAACATACCATTTCTGGCATGCCCCTCAGGGACACTTTTAAAATTCTTCTTTGAAACATATATAAAAGTTTAGCTTTAGGTATTTCAGGAGCTTTGGCGACAGGAATATCATCCTTTTTGTTCCCAGTAATTCTGATATGGGTAGAAAACTGGGTCTAGGGGCAGAGTTAGTGAAGTTAACTTTGGCTCAGTGTCTGAACTGGACTGAGGCCTAGTATGCTTTCTCAAGAATAATGACAGTTTCACAGTTTTCATCTAGGAGAGATTTAGAGATGGCACTCTAGTCACAAGTGGATCCTAAAGGACTGGATTGGAAGCTACATTTGCAGAGCAAGTTATATAAGATTGTGAAAACATCATTTGTCCACATCAGTGAATTGAGGAAAAGGGATAGATACTTGGAGGAAAGCTAAAGGAAAGGTTGTGTTCGTCAAGGAACACAAACCACTTCTGCTACTGCTGCTGTTCAGGAAAGAGTGCACTCTCCATAATGGAAAGTGTTTGGCTTCTTGGTGCAATTATTGGGAAGAGGAGTCTTTTGGGAGAAGGCTGTTTGTGTTTTGTTTTGGGCCAAAATGCACAGGTTGTAGGATTTTAGTTTAGTTTCCCAACTAGGGATTGAACCTGTGTCTTCATCAGTGAAAGCGTGGAGTCCTAACCAGTGGACCACCAGGGCATTCCAGAAAGGGGATTCTTGCTTAGAGTAGATTCCATTTTTCTCTATTTCCATGAATTGACTTTTATAGAAACCAGCTTGATCTTTGCCACTTCATGATATAAATCCTATGTATGATTCTTAAATAATTCTGCTCCTTTCAGTTCAGTTCAGTTTAGTTGCTCAATCATGTCTGATTCTTTGTGACCCCATGAACTACCCAAGTTCTTGTTTATCAATAGTTCATTCTTTTATATTGCTTTGTAGTGTTCCATGGTACAGATATATGGCAGTTTGTTTAACTAATCTGCTGCTGCTGCTAAGTCACTTCAGTCATGTCTGACTCTGTGCAACCCCAGAGACGGCAGCCCACCAAGCTTCCCAGTCTCTGGGATTCTCCAGGCAAGAACACTGGAGTGGGTTGCCATTTCCTTCTCCAATGCATGAAAGTGAAAAGTGAAAGTGAAGTCACTCAGTCATGTCTGAGCCTCAGCGATACCATGGACTGCAGCCCACCAGGCTCCTCTGTCCATGGGATTTTCCAGACAAGAGTACTGGAGTTGGTTGCCATTGCCTTCTCCGTTAACTAATCTAGAATATCTAAATTGTCCCCTGATTTTGAGTCTTTTTTATATCATCTATTTCTTTGCTAAAACTTTATATATCTTTTCTGCAGATATTTTTTCATTTGTTTTAATCATGTCCATAATTGCTCACTGAAACATTTTTATGATGACTGCTTTGAAGTCTATTAGATAGTTCTACGGAGAAGGCAATGGCATCCCACTCCAGTACTTTTGCCTGGAAAATCCCATGGACGGAGGAGCCTGGTGGGCTACAGTCCATGGGGTCGCTAGAGTCAGACACAACTGAGCAACTTGACTTTCACTTTTCACTTTCATGCATTGGAGAAGGAAATGGCAACCCACTCCAGTGTTCTTGCCTGGAGAATCCCAGGGACTGGGAAGCTTGGTGGGCTGCCGTCTCTGGGGTCGCACAGAGTCAGACACAACGACTGAAGCGACTTAGCAGCAGCAGATAGTTCTAACATTTGTACTACCTAGTTGTTAGCCTCCGTGCATTGTGTTTCTCATTCAGTTTGAGATCTTTTTAGTTCTTGGTATGATGACTTTCAGTTGAAACTTGGACATTTTGTGTGTTATGAGACCCTGAATCTTGTTTAAAGTTTTGTTTTATCTGGCTTTCTCTGACTCTGGCACAGGAAGGAGGAGTGACACCACCTTGTTACTGACAGGTGGAGGTAGAAGTTCAGATTCCCAATTTGGCTTCCATTGACATCTGAGCATTGGAGGTTCCCTCAGATTCTCTACCCTGGATGGGGTAAAATTCCAGGCCCGTAAGTGGTCTCTTGCTGTCCAGTGGTGATGACAGTCCCCAGTTTCCTTTGCCCTTCTCTGACATCACCCTGGCAAGGGAGTTGGGGCTGCCTTGTTACAGGCCTGTGAAGATAGAAGCCTGTGCTCCCCACTCAGCCTTGGCTGTTGTGTGCAGGGACGACACCACAGTTACTTGTGCTGCGTTTGGCTGGAATAGAGCAGTTACTGTCTAAAAGGTTTCTGTCCTACTAAGCTGCCCCTTTCTTTGTCCTTAGGCTAGAGAAAGCAGGATTTTGCCGGGACTTTTCTTTTTGTCTGCATCTATTGGTATTTCCTGATTGCTGATTTCTTCAGCTCCACGACTGGGACTTACAAAGCAAGAAAAAAGAAACTCAGGGAACTCACCTCTTTGCCATTCCTCAGACTCCTAGGCCCTTAGCCAGTCTGGCTGATTCTTTTCACCTTTCAGAGTCCTTTTATATTTGTTTTGAATATAATGTCTAGGATTTTTAGTTGTTCACAGCAGGAATAATAAGAAAATACATATATAGTCCATGTTTTCCGAAGTAAAAGTCTTCAGACTAGATTTTGATGATTAGATAAGGTCAGAGTATTTTCCCTCTACTTTTCAGATCAGTAATTTCTATTGTTCTCTTTTCAAGTTCACTGACTCTACCCTCTGTCATCTCCAGTCTACTATTGAGCCCAATCAACAAGATTTTTATATCAGCTACAGTATTTTTCAGTTTTATATCTTGTGTTTATTTTTTTATAATTTCTATCTCATTTTTGACAATTTTTTCTTTTTCTTTTCTTTATAGAGAATTTGTAGTTACTTGTTGAACCTGTTTTCTAATGGCTGCTTTAAATTCTTTTTAGATAATTCCAACATTTTATTCACCTTAGTGTTGGTATCTGCTGATTGTCTCTGCTCTCTTAAATTGTGCTTTACTTGATTCTGGGTATGAAAGCTGTTTTTCAATTGTATCCTGCACATTTTGGACATTATATTATGAATTCTAGATCCTATTCCTTTTTTTTTTCTTTTTAGCAGACAGTTCCCCTGTTGAGATACATGATGGGTCCACGTTCAACTTTCCTCTGGTCCCCACCAACATCTTCTCAGCAAAAGCAAGGTGCTGACTCACATAGCATTATTATAGACAGAGTGGAAGTTCAGCTCCCTCTTTGACTGAACTGACACTGTCCTGGCAAACATAAAGAACTAACTCATACTTCCTGGGTACCTCCCAGCTGCAATGTAAACTTGTCTTTCTGCCAAGTAACATGGTTACTCACCAGTATGAGTGGGAAAGAGGGATGACTCAGACTGCTTCTATTATCCTCTTGTTAGCCTCTGTGCCTTGCCTTTCTCATCCGTTTGAGATCTTTTTAGTTCTTGGTACCTAACCTATAGGGCAGGGTAGATTGTTAGCTCACCACTGGCACAGTGTCACTGTGATGCTAGGAAAGTGGAGAGGAGGTATGCCATATAGCTCTGCTTCAGAGCTGTGTCATAGCTCTGCATGGCCCAATGTTATGAGGGGAAAGAGGCTGGATCCTGATCACATTATCTTTGAGGGGGAGTCAGAGCACCTCCTACTGTGCCATCTGGAAGACTTGGAAGACCAGCTTTCTGCTCTGCCCCCAACACACACACACCACCTTGGAGGGGAATAAGGATGTTCTTTGTTTCTGCCAGGCAGGGAATATGAAGGCCAATACCTTGTTAAGCCTTGCCAACATTACCCTGCTGGGGGAATTCTGGCACTACCACCTTCAGCCTTAGAAATATAAGATCAGTTCACCTCTCCTTCCTAATAACCTTTTAGTGTGCTGATGGTGTGTGGATGTTGTAGTTTTGTCTGTTAGCGTTTGGCTAGCATGAGGCAAGTATTGCTAAAAGATTTTCTCTTGTTAGGCCAAACTTTTCCTGGTCTTTTGGCTAGGAAAGAACTTGCATTTTCTTTATTAAATGGCAAAGGTAAGTGGAAGGTTAATATATACATAATTACCAAGTATGTTAAAAGAAAAACAATATATATTTTAATACATGTATTTATGGAAAAGCCTAGAATAATCTTTAAAATAATACACAGCAGATTTTTAATTGTAGTTACCTCTGAGGATGATGCTGTTATAGTGCTGCACTCAATAGGTCAGCAAATTTAGAAAACCCAGCAGTGGCCACAGGACTGGAAAAGGTCAACGCTCATCCCAATTCCCAAGAAGGGCAGTACTAAAGAATGTTCAAACCACTGGACAATTGCACTCATCTCCCATGCTAGTAAGGTTATGCTCAAAATCCTCCAGGCTAGGCTTCAGCGTTATGTGAACTTGCAGATGTTCAAGCTGGGCTTAGAAAAGGCAGGGGAACCAGAGACCAAATTGCAAAATTTCACTGGGTCATAGAGAAAGCAAGAGAATTCCAGAAAAACATATAACTCTGTTTCATGGACTATGTTCAAGCCTTTGACTGTGTGGATCATAACAAACTGTGGAAAACTCTTAAAGAGATGGGAATGCCAGACCATCTTGCCTGTCTCCTGAGAAACCTATATGCGGGTCAAGAAGCAACAGTTAGAACTCTGTCTGGAGCAACTGAGTGGTTCAGGATTGAAAAAGGAGTACAACAAGTTTGTTTATTGTCACCCTGTTTGTTTAACTTATACACGAAGCACATCATGCAAAATGCCTGGCTGGATGAATTACAAGCTGGAATCAAGACTGTGGGGAGAAATAGCAGAAACCTCAGATATGCAGATGATACCATTCTAATGGCAGAAAGTGAAGAGGAACTAAAAAGCCTCTTGATGAGAGTGAAGGAGGAAAGTGAAAAAAAATGGTTTAAATCTCAGTATTAAAAAAACTAAGATCATGGCATTCAGTCCTATCACTTCATGGCAAATAGAAGGGGAAAATGTGGAAGCAGTGACAGATTTCCTCTTCTTGGGCTCTAAAAGCACTGCAGATGGTGACTGAAGCCATGAAATTAGAAGATGATTGCTTCTTGGCAGGAAAGCTATGACAAACCTAGACAGTGTGTTAAAAAACAAAGATATCACTTAGCCAACAAAGGTTCATATAGTCAAAGCTATGATTTTTCCAATAGTCATGTATGGATGTGAGAGTTGGACCATAAAGAAGGCTGAGCACTGAAGAATTGATGCTTTTGAACCGTGGTTCTGGAAAAGACTCTTGAGAGTCCTTTGGACAGCAAGGAGATCAAACCAGTCAGTCCTAAAGGAAATCAGTCCTGATTATTCATTGGAAGGACTGATGCTGAAGCTGAAGCTCCAATATTTTGGCCACCTGATGCAAACAGCTGATTCATTGGAAAAGACCCTGATGCTGGGAAAGATTGAAGACATAAGGAGAAGAGGGTGACAGAGGATGAGATGGTTGGATGGCATCACCAATTCAATGGACATGAACTTGGGCAAACTCCGGGAGATGGTGAGGGACAGGGGAGCCTGGTGTGCTGCACTCATGGGGTCGCCAAGAGTCAGACACAACTTGGTGACTGAACAACAACTGAGAAGGGGTATGGATTTTGAATGAACTTTGTAAAGGGGAGAATTGTGATTGATTTTTGTTTTTAGAATTTTTTTACAAGAATATATGAACTACTAGCTTTCTAAGTACGGAGAAGGCAATGGCACCCCACTCCAGTACTCTTGCCTGGAAAATCCCATGGACGGAGGAGCCTGGTAGGCTACAGTCCATGGGGTCGCTAAGAGTCGGACACGACTGCGCGACTTCACTTTCACTTTCAACTTTCTTTCACTTTCACTGGCAACCCACTCCACTGTTCTTGCCTGGAGAATCCCAGGGACAGGGGAGCCTGGCTGGCTGCTGTCTATGGGGTTGCACAGAGTCGGACACGACTGAAGCGACTTAGCAGCAGCTTTCTAAGTAAAATATTTAGGTAGGCCTAAAATCAGAAATAGGTGCTGTGTGTTAATCAGTAAATTAACTGCTTGCTGACGCAGTAGACAAAACCTGACATATGAATGACTTAACACAATTGTTATTGTTGTTCACATAACTCTGATTTGGGTTGGCAGGGACTTTCTGCTTTCAGGTGACTCAAGGATACAGGCTGCTTCCATCTTGTGGCACCACTGTTCCAACATGCGGGTCTCCATGTTTGCTGCTGAATGGCAGAGGAAGCATGGAAAGGGCATACTGGCTCCTACCTAACTACCAGTGGACCACCCAGAAGGTGAGGAAGACAAAATGTGGATGAGTTCTTGTAGTCTATTCCATAAGCCTTCACATACTCTCTTTCCCATGAGCTGCTCAATAAAAAGCAGAGATTGTAATTTGTTATGACAGTTCTCTTCATTTCTTGAAGGGAGTTTCTGAGAAAACCCAATTTACCTTAAGATTCACCAACTTTTCAGGAACCTACTATCTGACAGGTGCTTTCTAATATAAGACCACACCCAGTTGTCAAAGGATTCTATAATCTCGGCAGGGAGAACTCACCCTTCTTCACCCAATAACACTTTAGTTCACTACTCTTTGCAATAATGTTTCTAATTTCAGCATACTGAGAATTTTCTCCTTCCTTGTGATACATGGCCAGAATCTTTTATGAGCCTCTGCTACGTTCTACATTACTGAACATTCCTGTACAGGTAGGTGTCTTTTGGCATGCTGCAAACCAGGACTTTCCTGTACAACAGGTACACAGACAAGGGGCAGTAGAAGGATGGGTGTTTTAGTCAGCTCAGGCTGACTAAATAAGATACCATCAACTTAGTGGTTTAAACAACAGAAAGGTATATATCTTCTGGGGGTCCGTGAAGTCCGAGATCAGGCTGCTGATGGACTTGGTGTCTGGAGAGGACCTTCTTCTTGACTTGAAGACAGTTATCTTCTTCTTCTGTTGTTACATGGCCAAGAGAAATCTCTAGCCTATTTTTCTCTTCTTATAAAGGCACTACTCTCATCATAGAGGTTTCACCATCATGACCTCATCAAAACCTAATTACCTGCCAAATGCTCCAATTCCTAATACTACCACAATGGGGGTTATGTTTTCAATATATGAATTTGTGGGCGACATAAACATACAGTTATACAGTTCACTACAAAGATTTTTTTGTTTGTTTTAAAACAGAGCTAGCTTGTCTGCTAAGGAACCATTTTCATCACCCAGAAGGACAACAGAGATTTTAAGAATTTAGCCTCTGTAGACATTTGATTACACAGAGATTTCTATGGTCTTTCCTTATCTATTATTTATGATGAAGGCTTTGGTTTTTAACCAGCTAGATAAGCACATCCATCTATGTATGTGTTCAGTGGTCAATTTCAAAAAGACATCCCATTAAAGTCCTACTGCAAATATTATGGTGGTTTCAAAAATGGTGTATCTAACTTCAGAGTTATATTCCAATAGCCAGTAGATTATATGCGGAATCACACTCTACTTGGAGAAGGCAATGGCACCCCACTCCAATACTCCTGCCTGGAAAATTCCATGGATGGAGGAGCCTGGTAGGCTGCAGTCCATGGGGTCGCTAAGAGTCGGACACGACTGCGCGACTTCGCTTTCACTTTTTACTTTCATGCATTGGAGAAGGAAATGGCAACCCACTCCAGTGTTCTTGCCTGGAGAATCACAGGGACGGGTGGGCTGCCGTCTCTGGGGTTGCACAGAGTCAGACACGACTGAAGCGACTTAGCAGCAGCAGCAGCACACTCTACTAACAAGCACATTTGGAAAACACTTTGATATTCTGTTAAATACACCTGGGGGAATGAACATGTAGTAGTTTCCCAGGGCTATCTGTAAATCTTAAAGAGAATTCCATCTCATGGTCCTCTTCTGCCTTCTGGTTATCACCAGCAATCCTTGGTATTTCTTGCATTATAAATGCATCACTCCAATCTCTGCCTCCAACCTTCATATCACCTTCTTCTCTGTGATTCTGTGTGTATCATATCTCCCTTTCTTTTTCTTACTTGTACACCATTCATTGTATTTATGGCCTACTCTAAATCCAAGATAATCTCAAGATTCCTAACATAATTACATCTGCAAAAACCATTTCCAAATAAGGTCACATACACAGATACTGGAAATTAGGACTTGGATGTATCTATCTATCTATATATATATATATATATATCTTAAATACATATCTTTTGGGGGTCACCATTTAACTCACTACAGATCAGTATAATCTACACTGTCTATTTGAACTTTCCAAACTGGACTTCAAAGTTGAAGGGGCTGTTGCTATCAGGGCTCCAGAGTGAAGATGAAGCAGTCAGAGTACTTTTGCAGGGAGTAGGAATGTTCTCTGTTAGGGGGAAGGCAGTGGTGGTGCTGGGTCGTCCACTGGGAATAGGGTACAGCTTTCAGATGAGGAGACAGTGAGGAGCTGTCCAGCAGACTAGGTTCCAGAACTGGACAAGAGGGCACACTGGGGAAGATAAGGGGAAGTGTGCTGTAATTCAGGATATTGCTAGGACTGGACACAAATGCCAGCACCTGGGTAGAGTTAACTGTGAAGGTATCCCAGGTCTCTAAGCAAGAGGATCCTAGATAAACAAAGCTCAGACAATCCCCAAATTATGTCTTATTCTCATTTTCTCTTCATTTTTTTTTAGTACCTTGTCACGTGGTCCTTCTTTTTGTCACCTGAGAGGTTACACAGTACTCAGAAGAGAATGGAATAAAAGATAGACCTGCCATAAGCTAGGAGGCTATGGGCCCTAGATGAATTCAGACCATAGTCCAGTCTCAGCCCTATCACTTACTAGCAATATAATCTTGGGGAAATTACCAACACTATGAGCATTGGATGCATCCTCTATAAAATGGTTTTGATAAGCCCTCTTATAGGACTGCTGGAATGTATGGAAAATAAGAAAAGCATCTAGCACAGTGGCATTTATTAGGTCTTTAATGAATGGCAATTATTTCTAGTATTATTTTGTCCCCAGACCTTACGACCCTCTCTTCTGGGATTTTGTTTTTATCCAGGGTGTCCCAAATAATATACAGATAATCAAATCAGGCAAAAATGCAGCTTCACAAAACTCACTAAATTTTTCCTCTTAGAGGATTATTAATTTGGGGTATGAGTAAATTTCCCCAGCTAATATAACTCAAAGCTCCTAGAATTTAAGTCAAATTCTTTCCTTCTCTCCCAGCTACTCATCCATCCAAAATACTATTTTCATTCATTTCACTGCCACCAAAGTCTAGACCTTGCTTAGATTTGGCCTAATTACACACAAGATGGGATGGACTTCCCTCCTGGCTCAGACGTTAAAGAACCTGCCTGCAATGTGGGAAACCTGGGTTTGATCCCTGGGTCTGGAAAATCCCCTGGAGAAGGAATGGTTACCCACTCCAGTATTCTTGTCTGGTGAATTTCATGGACTGAGGAGCCTAGCAGGTTATAGTCCATGGGGCCACAGAGAGTTGAACACGACTGAGGGGCTAACACTTTCACACTCAAGCTTCCCAGGTGGGGCTAGTGGTAAAGAACCTACCTGCCAATGGAGGAGATGTAAGAGACACGGGTGGAATCTGCTTGCAATGTGGGAGACCTGGGTTTGATCCCTGGGTCACGAAGATCCCCTGGAGGAGGGCATGGCAACCCACTCCAGTATTCTTGCCTGGAGAATCCCATGGACAGAGGGGCCTGGCGGGATGCAGTCCATAGGGTCAGAAAGAGTCAGACACGACTGAAACGACTTAGTATGCATGCAAACTCAAGATAACCTATCTTTAACGGGATCTTAACAGAGTTGGCTCTGACTCTCTTAGGCCAGGGACAGGAATGCCAGCCTAGTGGCTTCTGGGTATCACCTCAAGAGAGTATCACCCTATTCTCAAGAAATCACTGCAGATGATATATATATATATATATATATATATATATATATTGAGAGAGAGAGAGAGAGAGAGAGAGAGAGAGAACACCTTCAAGCACTGTATTCACTGCACTGGAACAAGAGTTCAGGGTACCTCTCCTACCTGCCCCAGATAGGGATTTCCCTCTGGTTTATCCCTGATCCAAAAGTAACTACTAAGCAATTTTCCATTGCATGCTCTTCTCTCACCTCTATAACACGCAGTCTAAGAGTCTGGCCTCTGCCATCACCCATAGCTTAACTAATAATTAGCTCTCATAGAAGGAAATGCAGTTTCCCAAAGCCCCAAACTGCCCTAGCTCAGGGCATTTCCACTTGACTGCTCCCATCTGGAGTCCTACTTCCCTACTCTTTTTTTCAACTGTTGTTTAGGTAATGGAGGACATCTTACTTTCTTCCTGATATTATTACTTCTCCTAACCTCTTCCTTTCTCTGGGCAGGAGTATGTCTTGCTTATCCTCAGATTTCCACTGTTATCACAGTGCTTTCTAAAGAAAATATATCCAGTTAATGTTTGATGAATAAATGAGTCAGTGAGTAGTTTTTTATTTACTAAGATTAAGATCACTCTTACTTTTCTGAATAAGCCAAGCAAATTCAAGTATATATCTTTTAATTTTACTGAAGAAAATCAAATCAAATCCCTTATGATTATACAGTGGAAGTGAGAAATAGATTTAAGGGACTAGATCTGATAGACAGAGTGCCTAATGAACTATGGACGGAGGTTCATGACATTGTACAGGAGACAGGGATCAAGACTATCCCCGTGGAAAAGAAATGCAAAAAAGCAAAATGGCTGTCTGAGGAGGCCTTACAAATAGCTGTGAAAAGAAGAGAAGCGAAAAGCAAAGGAGAAAAGCAAAGATACAAGCATCTGAATGAAGAGTTCCAAAGAATAACCGGAAGAGATAAGAAAGCCTTCCTCAGCGATCAGTGCAAAGAAATAGAGGAAAACAACAGAATAGGAAAGACTAGAGATCTCTTCAAGAAAATTAGAGATACCAAGGGAACATTTCATGCAAAGATGGGCTCAATAAAAGACAGAAATGGTATGGATCTAACAGAAGCAGAAGATATTAAGAAGAGATGGCAAGAATACACAGAAGAACTGTACAAAAAACATCTTCATGACCCAGATAATCATGATGGTGTGATCACTCACCTAGAGCCAGACATCCTGGAATGTGAAGTGAAGTGGGCCTTAGAAAGCATCAGTATGAACAAAGCTAGTGGAGGTGATGGAATTCCAGTTGAGCTATTTCAAATCCTGAAAGATGATGCTGTGAAAGTGTTGCACTCAATATGCCAGCAAATTTGGACAACTAAGCAGTGGCCACAGGACTGGAAAAGGTCAGTTTTCCTTCCAATCCCAAAGAAAGGCAATGTCAAAGAATGCTCAAACTCCCGCACAATTGCACTCATCTCACATGCTAGTAAAGTAATGCTCAAAATTCTCCAAGCCAGGCTTCAGCAATACGTGAACCGTGAACTTCCTGATGTTCAAGCTGGTTTTAGAAAAGGCACAGGAACCAGAGATCAAATTGCCAACATCTGCTGGATCATCGAAAAAGCAAGAGAGTTCCAGAAAAACATCTATTTCTGCTTTATTGACTATGACAAAGCCTTTGACTGTGTGGACCACAATAAACTGTGGAAAATTCTAAAAGAGATGGGAATACCAGACCACCTGACCTGCCTCTTGAAAAACTTATATGCAGGTCAGGAAGCAACAGTTAGAACTGGACATGGAACAACAGACTGGTTCCAAATAGGAAAAGGAGTACGTCAAGGCTGTATATTGTCACCCTGCTTATTTAACTTATATGCAGAGTACATCATGAGAAACGCTGGGCTGGAAGAAGCACAAGCTGGAATCAAGATTGCCAGGAGAAATATCAGTAACCTCAGATATGCAGATGACACCACCCTATGGCAGAAAGTGAAGAGGAACTAAAAAGTCTGTTGATGAAAGTCTGTTGATGAAAGTGAAAGAGGAGAGTGAAAAAGTTGGCTTAAAGCTCAACATTCAGAAAACTAAGGTCATGGCATCTGGTCCCATCACTTCATGGCAGATAGATAGGGAAACAGTGGAAACAGTTTCAGACTTTATTTTTTGGGGCTCCAGAATCACTGCAGATGGTGATTGCAGCCATGAAGTTAAAAGACGCTTACTCCTTGGAAGGAAAATTATGACCAACCTAGATAGCATATTCAAAAGCAGAGACATTACTTTGCCAACAAAGGTCCTTCTAGTCAAGGCTATGGTTTTTCCAGTAGTCATGTATGGATGTGAGAGTTGGACTGTGAAGAAAGCTGAGCACCAAAGAATTCATGCTTTTGAACTGTGGTGTTGGAGAAGACTCTTGAGAGTCCCTTGGACTGCAAGGAGATCCAACCAGTCCATTCTAAAGGAGATTAGTCCTGGGTGTTCATTGGAAGGACTGGTGCTAAAGCTGAAACTCCAATACTTTGGCTACCTCATGCGAAGAGTTGACTTATTGGAAAAGACTCTGATGCTGGGAAGGATTGGGGGCAGGAGGAGAAGGGGATGACAGAGGATGATATGGCTGGATGGCATCACTGACTCAATGGACATGAGTTTGAGTGAACTCTGGGTGTTGGTGATGGACAGGGAGGCCTGGTGTGCTGTGATTCATGGGGTCGCAAAGAGTTGGACACGACTGAGCAACTGAACTGAACTGAACTGACTGAGACTAAAATAGCTAAAGGGAATCCAAAAATTAAGATTTGTTAAGATTATGCCTATTTTCTTGAATAAGCCAAGCAAGTACAGGTATATATTTTAATATTACAGAATAGTACACTAAAGTGGTTAAGAGAATCCAAAAAGTAGGGTTTGTTTAGATTACTTTTACTTTCTTGAATAAGCCATACAAATCCAGGTATACATATCTTAAATTTTACTGAACAACAGACTAAAGTAGTATGGGAATCCAAAAATGTACCATGTTTTACATTTTTTTCTCTATTGCCTGCTGAGTTTTTCCACATTTCCAAGAAAACCCCAGTATCATGTTATCTTGTTCCATGTCACAAAATACAATGGAAGGTTCCCCAACTTGTTTTGCAAAATATCAAAACCCTTATTCTTAAATCTTAAAATTAAATAAGTGTTTAGCAATAAATGTGAACAACATCATTCGTCAACAGATTCTAAAGTCAATAAGCCTATTAAAAGGAAGTATTTGAAAAAAAAATTGAAAGGGAAGAAAAAATGATAAACTTTCAAGTCACCTATACAGAACAGGAAAACAAAGTTGTTGCACAGAGTGTTCTCCCCAGCCTGACCCCGACTCTCCTCTACTTTGAAACCTGATTGCCCTCTTCAAACACAGTACATTCTTCAGTTGGGTCAGGAATTACTGGCAAATGCTGCACAATAAACATGGCAGTATTACTATGCATAGAGTTATTTCTGGTCCCAGCTCTCTCTTCTTCATCTCTTAAAGCCTCCTCATACCAATCTGGGAAGGAAATGGGGTCAATCCCTTTGATCTTGGCCAAAAATTCCAAAACTTTCAGCTTGCTGGTTTCAGCATAGGCCCTTGGACCCCATAGGAATTCGTACCATGAAGGATCACTATTAGGCACCATCCAGTACTCTAGATAATTCTCCTGCACCCAGTTTCTGGTGATGAGCTTCCTAGGCTTCCCATAAATGAAGTGCTTCCTCCCAGCATGGATGCCTATCATATTCAAGAAATCCCAGATGTTTTCCTCAGGGACACAGTTGCCCTCTATGAATATCACACCCAGGACGATTATCAGAAGGCCATTTGCAGGCATCCTCTGATCATCACTAACTATCTTATCATGGGTGAGGCCTAATGAGTTGACAAGGACATAGGAGTGGATTTTAGGGCCCACTTCCCTCAGATCGATGCCAGAGATCACCTCTAGGCACTTAGAAACTTTCTCAAAGATCACAGGGAATTGTTTGTTATCCCTTTCGATGACAACTTTTAGCATTTCTACCTTTGTGATCGGCTCCTTCTGTTGATATTTGAGGATCATTAAATGCACCAAATTAGCCACCTTCTCATTTAGCAGGTCTCTGGGCAAGGATGTGGTGTCTTCTGAGGGCCTGGAGAGAGCCTGTGCCCTCCTCTTCTTGGCTACTGGAGTCTTCATCTGATGCGCTCCATGTCATGGAAGAGAAGAAGCTCCCAGGACTCTCCGAAGGCTCCTGCTCCTTCTCTTGCTGCTCCATCTCCTCCTCCTCCTGCTGCTCCATCTCCACCTCCTGCTGCTTCTCCTCCTGCTGCTTCTCCTCCTGCTGCTTCTCCTCCTGCTCCTTCTCCTCCTGCTGATCCTTCTTCTCCTCCTCCTCCTGCTCCTTCTCCTCCTGCTGATCCTTCTTCTCCTCCTCCTCCTGCTCCTGCTCCCCCTCCTGCTCCTCTTTCTCCTCCTGCTGCTCTTTCTCCTCCTCCTGCTCCTCCTGCTCCTTCTCCTCCTGCTCCTCTTTCTCCTCCTGCTCCTTCTCCTCCTCCTTCTCCTTCTCCTCCTGCTGATCCTTCTTCTCCTCCTCCTCCTGCTGATCCTTCTCCTCCTCCTCCTCCTCCTGCTCCTTCTCCTGCTGATCCTTCTCCTCCTCCTCCTGCTGATCCTTCTCCTCCTGCTGATCCTTCTCCTCCTCCTCCTGCTCCTTCTCCTGCTGATCCTTCTCCTCCTCCTCCTGCTGATCCTTCTCCTCCTCCTCCTCCTCCTGCTCCTTCTCCTCCTGCTGATCCTTCTTCTCCTCCTCCTCCTGCTCCTTCTCCTGCTGATCCTTCTCCTCCTGCTCCTGCTCCCCCTCCTGCTCCTCTTTCTCCTCCTCCTGCTCCTTCTCCTCCTCCTTCTCCTTCTCCTCCTGCTGATCCTTCTTCTCCTCCTCCTCCTGCTCCTTCTCCTGCTGATCCTTCTCCTCCTCCTCCTCCTCCTGCTCCTTCTCCTGCTGATCCTTCTCCTCCTCCTCCTGCTGATCCTTCTCCTCCTGCTGATCCTTCTCCTCCTCCTCCTGCTCCTTCTCCTGCTGATCCTTCTCCTCCTCCTCCTGCTGATCCTTCTCCTCCTCCTCCTCCTCCTGCTCCTTCTCCTCCTGCTGATCCTTCTTCTCCTCCTCCTCCTGCTCCTTCTCCTGCTGATCCTTCTCCTCCTGCTCCTGCTCCCCCTCCTGCTCCTCTTTCTCCTCCTCCTGCTCCTTCTCCTCCTCCTGCTCCTTCTCCTCCTGCTGATCCTTCTTCTCCTCCTCCTCCTGCTCCTTCTCCTGCTGATCCTTCTCCTCCTGCTCCTGCTCCCCCTCCTGCTCCTCTTTCTCCTCCTCCTGCTCCTTCTCCTCCTCCTGCTCCTTCTCCTCCTGCTGATCCTTCTCCTCCTCCTCCTGCTCCTTCTCCTCCTGCTGATCCTTCTCCTCCTCCTCCTGCTCCTTCTCCTCCTGCTGATCCTTCTTCTCCTCCTCCTCCTGCTCCTTCTCTTCCTGCTGCTTTTTCTCCTCCTTCTGCTCCTTCTCCTCCTCCTGCTGCTCTTTCTCCTTCTCCTGCTCCTCCTGCTCCTCCTCCTTCTCCCTCTGCTCCTTCTCTTCCTCCTGCTCCTTCTCCTCCTCTTGCTCCTTCTCCTCCTGCTGCTGTTGTTCCTTCTCCTCCTGCTGTTCCTTCTCCTCCTCCTGCTTCTCCTCTGGTGTGCCCGATATCAGTGGAGAGGAAGGGTGGGGGGGAAGGAGAGGGGTAGGAGAAGGTGAAAGAGCAAGAAGAAATGGAGAAGGTCTCCTCCTTCTCCTCAGTTATGGAATCCTGAACCATCAGCAAGCCTTGTATCTCACTTAGGGTATGAAAGCCTGGCTCAAATGTGAGGCGTGGACACTTTGGAGAGTAAGGCATGATAAGTCTTGTTGGAGGGAGTAGGTGGAAGTGTTAGCAGGATGGTAGGAGATGGGATCCCACGGGCCTGAAGGAGAGAGAAAGTGGGTCAGCAGCCTCATCAGAGAAATGTACCCTTGGCAGCTCTGACAAAGGCTGACTTACAGATCCCCTCTTTAGGGAGTTCTCTAGGGCCTCACAGGGCTCCTGTCTTCCCTGGACAGTTTGTCCCCTGGGAACCTATAAGAGGGTGTTAGAAAGCTCCTCAGAGTGCAGCCAACCAGCACAGCCCAAGGCTTCCAGGGATGACTATGGCAGATGGGGTCAGGAACTGTGAGGTCCCTTCTGTTCTGGAATAGGTGAGGCCCTTGGTAGACATTCAGAGTATCCACCTCACCTTGACTTCCCAGCACTGCCTGGGCTCTGCTGACCTGAGGACATGTGCCTCACACCAAGGCCCTTACCTCATAGTTCCTGGAGCCCCTGACAGGTGAGGAGGGGTTGAGTTCTGTGAGGTCATTACTGTTCTGGAGTGGATGATTCCCGCCATGCTAAGGTTCTTACCTTTGCTCTAACAAGGCTTGTGCCCCCTCTTTCCCTGCCTCCACTAGCTTAAGACAAGAGCTTACATTCCTGAGACAGATGAGAAGTGAAGGGGCAACACTTTCGGCCACACCTGCCCAGGGCCTCCCAAAGTGACAGCAGGAGCTGAACGAAGTTTGTGGGTTCCCTCTCTCTCCTAGCTGAGGGTTACCCTCATTCCTCACACTGCTGGTTGGTTCTGGGACTCCCTCTGCTGTCCTGAGTCTGGCACCTTCAGAACAAGCCCTCACCTGCCTGAGACCACCAAGAAGGAAGTAAGGGTACACCATCTGACCACTGTGCCCAGGGCCCCCCAGGGCTGACCACAGGGGCAGGGCAGAGCCGGGTATGCCTTGGGTCCTCAGGTGAGGGTGCGCCCTTAGTCCTCATTCAGGGTCCCTACCTTAAACTCTGGCAGAATCCAGGACTCTCCCCTCTGCTGAGCTGATGTAGCTTACCCGCAGACTGCCACTTCCTCAGAACGAGGACTTCACCTTCCTGAAAAACCCATGGACAAAAATGAGGCACTACATCTTACCACCCTTGCTAGGTCCTTCCAGTGCTAAAAGCAAGTGCTGGGCCCCATGTGTCCTCTGGTAGGGCTATCTTCAGTCTTCCCTCATGGTATCCATTTTTACCTCGACAGGGCCTAGACCACCCCCTGCTGACTGGACATTACTGCCTCAGACCATGACCTCACCTTTCTGAGACAATTTTCTCACCCTTGGATAAAGTGGGGGCATATCATATACAACCAACCCTGCCTGAATCCTTCCAGGCCTGAAGACAAAAGATAGCTAGACTCCATGGGGTCTCTTCATTCTGGGATTGAAAGTGCCTTTGGTCCTCACCAAGTGTCCTTACCTTGACTCTGGTAGACTCTGGGACTTTTCCCTCTTCTGATCTGATGTGACTCCTTCAGCTGACCTGTCTTCTCATTCACACCAAGGCCTTCACCTCAAGGCCTAAACACCCTCAAGACAAAAGTAAAGAGACATTACATCCAACCACCTCTGGTTGAGGGTCTCCCATGGCTGGCAGCAGGGGCTGGGCTTCCTCTTCTGAGATAGGTAATTTTCTCTGTCTTCCCTCAATGTATTCTTTACTCCTGGAGGGCCTTGCCCAATTTAGGTGGTGACCTAAAATCATCCTTCTCAGACCAAGGTTTTATCTCCCAGGGACAGCTCCACATACCCCTTGCAGGGAGTGAGGGTACACCACATCTGACCATTACTGCCTAGATCCTTCCAGGGTGGATAGTGGGGACAGTGTGGAGTTTCTGTGTGACCCCTTCTGTCTGTGTTAAGGAGTAACCTTAGTCCCCTCCTTCAAGATCTTTATCTTACCTTGACTCCTCAGATTCTGGAACTGCCCCCTTGGCTGATGTCATCAGCTCAGACCAAAGTGTTCATCTCCCTGGGACACCCCATACAAAGTAAAAAGACACCAAGTCCAGCCACCCCTGCCTGGGGTCTGTTCTGGCATACGGAATGTACTCAATCCTCACTCAAAATATTCATCTGTACCCCTGGCAAGGCTTATCCTACCCTCTGCTGACCTGAAGTTTTCTGCTCCAACCCAGACCTCACCTCCCTGAGACACTCTATCCCCTGAACTCCTGGTAGAGCTTGTGGCACAAGTGAGAGTTCCTCCCCTCTGTTCACCCCTACTTGGATCCTCCCAGGGCTGAGGATTCTGTGGTATCCTTCTTTTCAGGGAAGGGGGCGTTTCAGGACTCTCAATGACCCTTACCTTGATTCCTGACTGAGCCTGAAACTCCTCCCTGTTCTGATGTGTCTCCCCTTCAAAGGGATGCCCTCACTTCTCTGAGACCCCCACTCCCCAGCAAAAGTTAGGAAATGCCACATCTGTCCAACCCTGCCTGTGGTCTCCTGGGGCTGACAAGAGGAACAGCTGGGCTGGGGCCCCTTCTCTTTAAGACAGATATTTTCAGGGCAGGCAAGGCCCAATCTACCTGGTGAGGGAGGTCCTCTCCATCCTCCCTCACAGTCCTCTCTGTTATCCAGAGGTCTACCCCTCAGAAAGTCTCACCTCCCTGAGACTCCCAGAGTGGAAGTCAATAAAGCCACATTTGGCATCCCTGCTACATGGCCTCACAGGGCTGACAGCAGGGGCAGGTTTCTGGGAGACCCCTTTTCATAGGTTGGGGGGTCCTGTAGATCTTCCCTCAGAGTACTTATCTTGATGCCTGACAGCATGTGGCTCTCCTCCCTCTGCTGAACTCAGGCACACCCACCAGACCCAGGTCTTCCATCCTGGGAAGCCCCCAGAAAAAAAAGTAGTCAGGGCCCAAATCCAGTAAGCATCCTTGGCTCTCCTGTGTTAATGGCAAGGGCAGAGAACTGCTGGGTCCAATGTGTTCTGGTGTAGGGGGTGCCCTCAGTCTTATATCTGACCCTGGGGAAGGCCTGCAATTTCTCCCTCTACCAAACTGTCCCTGCTCCTTCAGACTTGGTCCTCACTCCCTTGAGAACAACCAGAGAAAGGTAAAGAGAGGCCACACCCTCCCTCCCCCACCTCCCACCCTTTCCCGTTCCACTCCCCTCCCCACCCCTCCGCCCAGCACCTCTGAGGGCTGACAGTAGGGGCTGACCAGCATATCTTCTGCAGCAGGGAGCTCTGGCCCCGCTTAGGATATTCCCACCACCCCACAGGCAAAGGCCTCTCTCCCCAGAGACCAGCCCCACCACGTCCTGAGGGAGCGAGGGCCACCACTCCCGAGCCCCGCGGCCGAGTCCTCCAGGTGACTGGGGCCGCGGAGCGGGATTGGTGGGGCTCCTCGGCTGCGGAAAGTGCCCTCAACCCTGAGTTTCACATTCACGCCCCACGGGCCCGCCTCCCCTGCTTCTCTTGACCTGAGGCCATTCCCTCACCCTGCACCCACCATCGCCATGAGGAGCCAGACAGAAGGCAGAAGACAAAGAGGGGCGCAGCGCCCCCTAGCTCCCCTCAGGTCGCCTCAGGGCTGAGAGCAGGCGGGGAGGGCGTCATGGGCCTCTGGGTCCCCAGGGGACCCAGAGTGGAGAGGGAGCCTCCTCTGCATCCTCACCTCCACGTCTCCCACCCTGAGTCCTCCACCGACGCCTCAGAGTGCCCCAGTCCCCTGGGCGCAAGTCAGGACACATCACATTCGGGACCCCTGCCTGAGACCTCCTGGGAAGGATGGCCGAGGCATAGCGTGCCAGAGGGTCCCGTCCACTGGGGCTAAGGAGGCTGCTCTCCCCTGCTCTGGGTCCTCGCCTCAAAGGCCAGCAGGGCCTGGGCTCGTTCCTTGGTGCCCCAAGTCCAGCCTCCTCTAACAAGCCTCACCACATGTCCAGGAAGCCTACTGTGGGTTCTCAAAGCTGAAAGCAAGCACACAGTGGGGCTGCCTCCACCTGACCTGCAGTGGGCTTCTCCCACTTCTGGGTCCTCACCTGATAGACAACAGCTGGACTCCTTCTTCCCCGGCCTCTCAAAGAAGCCTCGTGTCCCTCTGACTCCAGAAGAAATGGTCCCGACACACCACCTCTAGGAGTCCTATGTATGGTCTCCCAGGGATGACTGCAGGGCTAAGGCGGGGCCAGGTTTCCCCGCCCCATCCACGAGGTGGATTTTCGGCTCTACCTATCAGACACAGCCAGCGTTCCCACTCATTCTGTCGGGCAGGGCTGGATTTCCAGCTCTACCTTATAAGACGCAACCAGCGTTCGTTTCATGGCTATCTGTGCGGCAGGGTGGGGTTTCCAGCTTTACTATGAGAAGCAGCCAGGTTTATCCACCCCATCTGTAAGGCGAAGCCAGGGTTCCCACTCTTTCTGAGAGGCAGGGCCGGATTTGCAGCTCTACCTTAGGAGACACGGCCAGGTTTCTCTGTCCCATCTGTGAGACACAGCCAGGGTTCCCGCTCTTTCTGCGGGGCAGGGCCCAGTTTCATGGCGCTGTCTGTGTGGCAGGGCGGGGTTTCCAGCTCTACTAGGAGACGTGGCCGGGTTTCCTTGCCCCATCTATGATGCCCCATCTATGAGGCAGAGCCAGGGTTCCTACTCTTTCTGCAGGGCACTGACAGGATTCCAGCTCTGGTGTGGAAAAGCCATGCAGTCCTAGCTCAGAGTCCTCACCTTGACTCTGGGCTCTGCCTGGGCTGCTTCCCTCGCGATCTCCAGAACAAGCCCCTACTCCTTGAGAACATCAAGGCATGCGTGCCAGGGCTATGGAAGGTTGACAGCAGAGGCAGGGCAAGCTACTGGCCCGCTCTGAGATTGCAGGCATACCCTCAGACTTGTCCAAAATAGTATTTATATTTGTATGCCCTCCTTTTTGCTGACCTGATGATGCATCCTTTGGTCCAAAGTCGCCATTTCCCTAAGCACCTCTCCAAAGAGGGCATGGGGGAGGGGCACTCTATCTGACTGGACTACGCAGGACATCCCATGCTGACTATATGGGCAGCTTTTTGTGGGTCCCCCGCTGTCTGGGAAGGGGCTCACCACAGTCCTTCCTCAAGATCTTCCTCTGGATGCCTGGCAAGGCCTGGGTCCCCTCCCTTCTCCTGACATGAAACAGGGTTCCTCAGAGCAAGGTCCTCAACTCTTTCTGATGCCTTAGTGAGAAGTCAGGGAACCCCACACCCAGCCATCATGCTTTAGGACCTCCTAGAGTTGAAAGCTGGAAAATCCCATGGACGGAGGAGCCTGGTGGGCTGCAGTCCATGGGGTCGCTAAGAGTCGGACGACTGAGCGACTTCACTTTCACTTTTCACTTTCATGCTGAAGAAGGAAATGGCAACCCACTGGAGTTCTTGCCTGGAGAATCCCAGGGACGGGGGAGCCTGGTGGGCTGCCGTCTATGGGGTCGCACAGAGTCGGACAAGACTGAAGTGACTTAGCATTAGCAGTAGCAGTAGCAGAGTTGAAAGCAAATAAAGGGCTGGATTCTGTAGTACCTCCTCTGTCTGGGGCAGGCTTCTAATTGCTCCTCCCTCAGGGTCCTCACCTTGATGTCTGTTGGTGACTGGATGATGACAGTGTTACCTGTCTTTCCCTTCTGACCACATCCAGTGACCACACCCTGAGGTTTCCCAGGGCTGACCACAGAAAGAGGGCAGGGCTAGGGCCCAGTTCTTCAGACCCTCAAATCCTCTTTTAAGTCCTCACCTTGACAACTAGCAAGATCTAGACTCCTCCCCTTGCTGACCTATGTCTGCCACCTTCAGACCAAGGCCTCTACCCTCCTGAGACCCTCCAAGCTGGAAATGAAGGGGGCTGCTCAGCCTGAGATCTATGCCTGAAGTCTCCCAGGACTGACATCAGCAGTGAAGCAGGATTCTGTGGGGTACCCTCTGTTCTGGTATGGGTGCACCCCTCAATCCTCTCTGAGAGTCCTCATCTTGTACCCCGGGTTCAACTAAATACAAAATGGGAAATCATCCCTTCCTGCCATCTCTGGCCATTTGCTCAGGTGCATCTCCTGCAGAGAATGGTTTTAGGTTCCAGGCTAGATGCTGTGTAAGAGAGTAGCAGCATCCATGAGAGAGATGAAGCCCAACTTCCTAAGGGGGCTCTTCACTAGCCAGACTTAGATTTCAGAAACTTTTGTTCTAAAAAATGTATTTTCTACATGGAAGAAGCTGAACAGTTGTGATTATGGGGTATCCTGCCTCCTTTGAGCTTATCTAACTCTGCATTGTCCAATGAAGTAATTTTCTTTTATGTAACCCTCATTCTTAGAAATATATTGTACATTGTGTATCTCTACCATATATATATGTAGAATATATGTGTGTGTGTGTTTGTGTGTATTTCATGAATATCTACCCTTACTGTGGGTGATTCATTGTGATACTCACTATTTCATTTTTAGTACATTTTTATAGTCTGCTAAAATAGTACATTTTTTTTTAAAAAAGACGAGTCTTTACCCACTAAAGGGGTTTCAACTGATTATTAGCAGACTCAAGTCATACTGGTTAAATCAACTCATTTTTCCTGCTGTCCTGCTGTCCTCAAGGATACTGGCATCTGGGGTCTGAGGTGCAGCCTCAGATTACTATATTGAAGTAGGAACAGAAGCTTTTAAACTTTACTCCTCCCTATACTGTCATCTTCCTTCTATAGGCCCAGGACTTCCTCATCCCAAACACAAGTTCAACACAGTCCTCAGTCTTCCCCAGGGGTTTCTCATGTTTTGTTGCTTAGATTTTATTATGTACAGTTGTGAGATTTCTTTTTATTCTACCTTCTATGGTTTTCCAGGCTTGATTTTGGGAGAAGACAACGGGCCAAGTTTGATTGTCATCTTTGCAGCTACAAGTAAGGCATGAAATCTGTAAATGAGAATTGACATCTTTACAATGATGTATATCCCATCAGTAAGTATGATATACTGCCCCATTTATCTGAGACTTACTTTACCTGAATTTATCAATAAACTTTTATAGTTGCCTCCATAAAGATCTAAAATGTTTTTGTGATGATTCTTTTAAGGAACTTTTTGGATTTTGTTGCTGTTGTGAATGGGATATTTTCGATTACATGTTCTAATCAGTTACTGCTTTTATGTGACAGGCCTCTGGCTTTTGCTATGGTGAATTTATACTTTCTGAGGTTTCTTGTTTATTTGAATATTCCACATGCTTATTCTTTAGAATTTTCTACACAGGTAATATCACCAAATAGTATAACTTTCTTTTCAATATTCATACCTCTTATTTATTTTGATATCCACAGTTCTGACTTTGTGTTCCAGTATCATTTTAAATGATAAAGATGATAGCATGTATCTATTTATTTTCCCTGACTTTAATGGAAATGCTTCTACTATTTCACATTAAAGCATGTTTGTTGTAGATTTGGGGGGATGGAAGCTCCCTTGTAACCTTAGTTTGCTAAAAGAATTCCCATCAACTAGTATTGAAATTTTCTAAGATTTTTTTAAATGTACCCATTGAATAAATGAAATGGTTTTCTTTTGTTATGGGCTGAATTGTGTACCCCAGAATTCATTCGTTGAAGTCCTGCTGCTGCTGCTAAGTCGCTTCAGTCATGTCTGACTCTATGTGACCCCAGAGATGACAGCCCTAAACCTCAGCAATTCAGAATGTGACTGAATTTGGAGACAGGGCCTTTAAAGAGATAACTGAGGTACAATGAGGTCATAAGGATGGGGCCTAATCCAATATGACTGGAGTTCTTATAAGAAGAAGGGATGGGGAAACAGATACACATAAAGATCATATGAAGACAGAAAGAGAAGACAGTCATCTACAAGCTGAAGAAAGTGATTTCAGGAGAAACCAATCCTGCCAACATATGGATTGTAGACTTGTAGCCTCCAGAATTATAAGGAAATAAATTTCTATTGTTTAGGCCACCTGGTCTCTGGTATTTTTGTATGGCAGTCCTAGTAAACTAACACATTCCTTTAATTTGTTAATGTAGGGAATTATAATTGAAAGTATTTCCTAATGTTAAATCATGTTTTTATTTCTCAGACACTATCTCTTTGTTCATTTAATTCACTGCTGTACTGAATATGCTATTAATCTATTTAAGGTATTTACTGCCATGTGAGTGAGTTTGGCTCAAATGTTATTTTCATGGGGAGTCCTCATCTCGTTTTTGAATTAAGGAGAGCTAGCCTGGGAAAAATAGTTGGAAAAATGCCCACCATTTTATATGCTTTAGAAGAGATTACATGACATGGTGATTTGGCTCTCTCTGACCATTTGATAAAATCAGCCTTCAACCTGCTTGTTCTGGAACATATAAAGATGGCTTAAACTTTGAAAATAATTTCAGTTTTTATTGTTCAGTTGGAAGTTTCTATTTCTTTTTTTTCCTTTTTTTAATTATTATTATTATTATTTTTTACTTTACAATATTGTACTGGTTTTGCCATACATCAACCTGCATCCGCCATGGGTGTACACGTGTTCCCCATCCTGAACCCCCCTCCCACCTCCCTCCCCATACCATCCCTCTGGGTCATCCCAGTGCACCAGCCCCAAGCTTCCTGTATCCTGCATCGAACCTGGACTGGCAATTCGTTTCTTATATGATATTATACATGTTTTAATGCCATTCTCCCAAATCATACCCCCCCGACAGAGTCCAAAAGACTGTTCTATACATCTGTGTCTCTTTTGCTGTCTCACATACAGGGTTGTCGTTACCATCTTTCTAAATTCCATATATATGCATTAGTATACTGTATTGGAAGTTTCTATTTCTTTATGAGGCGATTTGATCTTTCTTTTCCTAAAAAGTCGTTGCTTTCACTTAGGATTTCATATTTAATGACATGATATTTATCATAAAATTTTTATTACAGAAATCCTAAAACATACACAACAGTAAAGAGAATAGTATAATGAACCCAATATACCTGATACTCAGCATCAACAATCATTAATGCATGGCCAACATGGTTTTAATTATATAGACCTCCATCTACTACTACCACCAGTCTTTGCTTCTTGAATAATGTAAAACAAATTTAAGATATTATACTGTTTCATCTCTAAATATTTCAGTATGCATTTTAAAAGATAATGATCATAAAATATGAACTCAATGCAATTATAAACCCTAAAATTTTCTATATATATATATATATATTTCTTAATTGGTTTCCTTCAAATTGGTGCCCAAATATGATCTATACGTTGCTATTGCTTATTATGTCCCCTAAGTTATTTTTAATCTACAGGTTTCCCCACACACACATAACATTTTTCAATTGCAATTAATTTTTGTTATTTAATGAAACACATACATATGTCTTGTGTTCTATCCTGTTTCCCATAGTCTGGATTTTGTGGATTGCAACACTTTAGTGTCTTTTAACATGTTCTTCAGCCTTCTGTACTTCTTTTCATTGCTAGTTAGAGGTAGAGACTTGATCAGATTTTTTTTGTTATTTTCTTTTGTTTTCCAAGACTACTCCATAGGTGATACTGTGTACTTCCAATGGTGGTTTAGTCACCAAGTCATGTCTGACTCTTTGTGACCCCATGGACTGTAGCCTGCCAGACTCCCTGTCCATGGGATTTTCCAGACAAGAATACTGGAGTGGGTTGCCATTTCCTTCTCAGGGGATCTTCCCCACCCAGGGATCAAACCTGGGTCTCCTGCATTGCAGGTGAATTCTTTGCCAAGTGAGCTACCAGGAAAGCCCAAGTACTTCCAATAGGAGGGTACATAATGTCTGGTTATCTCTCTTTGTGCTGATGCTGGCAGTCACTGATGACAATTATCCATTAATCCCTTAGGGCTTGAATAATGATAATTTCTTATTTGCTCATTTCATTTTAATTTATTAGCTGAAATACCCCTATACTGTATGTATAAATTATTCTTTGTCCATCATTTGTTTATCCTGAGGGAAAGGTGTAATATTTGCTGTGTTCTCTTATAACATTTAAATCTCTTCTGCATCAATATTTTGTATAATTTTATTTAAGTTATATTGTTTATTTCTGCTTTTATATTCAGTTCAGTTCAGTCGCTCAGTCATGTCCGACTCTTTGCAACCCCATGAACTGCAGCACGCCAGGCCTCTCTGTCCATCACCAACTCCCGGAGTTCACCCAAACCCACGTCCATTGTGTCGGTGATGCCATCGAACCATCTCATCCTCTGTCGTCCCCTTCTCCTCCTGCCCTCAATCTTTCCCAGCATCAGGGTCTTTTCCAATGAATCAGCTTTCCACATTAGGTGGCCAAAGTATTGGAGTTGCAGCTTCAACATCAGTCCTACCAGTGAACACCCAGGACTGATCTCCTTTAGGATGGACTGGTTGGGTCTCCTTGCAGTCCAAGGGACTCTCAAGAGTCTTCTCCAACACCACAGTTCAAAAGCATCAATTCTTCTGCGCTCAGCTATATTCAGTAATCGTATTTTAAAATTTTGTCTGTTTTATAAGATTTTCAAAGAATGGGCTTTTGTTATTTGGCTCTACTGTTTTCCATTTCTTTATTTCTGCATTTACTTTCTTTATTTCCTACTTTATACTTCCTTAGGTTTAACATGCTATTTATTCCCTAGCTTCTTGAATGGCTTGGATGTTTCAGACATTTCTTATTTTTTAAATACATCTATTTAAGGCTATATATTTCCCTCTGAGTAGCACCTGGGTTGCATCACACAGTTAAAGTTAAATATATCATCTGATTACTTACATTATTAGAATTTTTCAAAATATATATAAAAACTAGAAGTGCAAAAAATATTTTTGATTAAAAGATGGAGAATATGAGAGATATATAGTGTTATATAGAGAAGGTTTCAGGATCCAGGGGTATTTATGTTTTTTCTTTTATTAATTATAAAAGAGGGTAGCCTTTCCCTTCTCCAGGGGATCTTCCTGACCCAGGAATCAAACTGGGATCTCCTGCATTGCAGGGGTATTCTTTACCAACTGAGCTATCAGGGAAGCCCTTATTAACTATAGAAGAAACTTAAACCTATTTAATTGCTGGTGACAGAATTGGGTTTATCCCAGGAATGTGATGAAGTTTAAAACTAGAAAATCTGCCACTATTATTGGCCACACATGTAATAGTCAGAGATTGTCCAGGAAAATAGAAACCATGATAAATATTTAAAGCAGAAAATTGGTGACAAAAATGACAGAGAAGCTAAACAGGGAACAGTTGGGGAGTCCAATAATTAGCAACATAAAGAAGTGTTCATTTCGATAGGATCTGAAGCCATGGTGGATCAATCTGATAGGGCTGGAATCATGGGAAATATGTAGCTATAAAAGGGAAATCACTTGATGCAGAGGAAGGAGAAAAACTGGCTGTTTCTTTTTACTAGGTTTAATATCCTGCTGGTTTGCCTGTTGGCAGAACTCAGATGGAAGCAAAATGTTAGCCAGCCTGAGAGTTGCAGACTGTAGGATTCAGCCCATATATAATATAAGGCAGAGAGGAGGACAAGTGAGGGGTGAATCTGAGGGCGGTTAATCCCAGGAAAAGCATACAGTGTTGACAGATTAAATGAGAAAGATAATATCTAAATTGATACAGAATCAATAATGTATTTTGTCCTCATTCCACACCTTCCCAAATCCAGGCTAGATTAAATGTTCTTCTCTGTGTTCCCATACCCCTTTTATGCTCCTCGTCTCATCATCAAATTAATTTCCAAGATGTGATTAACAGTTTGTCTATCTCCGTAGACTATGCTATGTCTCCCACTGAATCCACAGTGTCTGTATATTGCTTCGATCAGAGTGTACACTGTAAATATTTGGTTTTGAATCATTTGATTTGCCATTGCATTTGAATTTTTAGATAAAATACATAATTATTTTAACTTTATAATTTTTCCTAGGTTGAGTATCACACAAAAGACATGATTGCACAAATGTAAACACAGAAATTAAGGTAACAGCTTCCATCTAGTCAGATTACATTCTTACCTGAAGTAATTAGCATCAACCATTATCTAACCTAGGAACTGCATCGTTCTCAACATTTATCTGTCAATATTTTAGAGATATAATCTTAGAAACCTATAAAAGCTGGAAAATGAAAGAATCATGAAACTTACATGTTGATAACCTCAAGAAAAAGGTCTTGAAAAGTTAGTTTACTTTTTTCCACAGATTAGTAACAGAATTTTCTCAAAAATATTGAGTAGAAAATAGAACAATTAATCTCAGAGATTGACAGAATATACTTCACCCAGGATTTAATAAAAAATAGACAAAGCCACCTTGCTTGGGTGTCTTATGGCACCCCATTCCAGTACTCCTGTCTGGGAAATCCCATGGATGGAGGAGCCTGGTAGGCTGCAGTCCATGGGGTCGCTAAGAGTCGGACACGACTGCGCGACTTCGCTTTCACTTTTCACTTTCATGCATTGGACAAGGAAATGGCAACCCACTCCAGTGTTCTTGCCTGGAGAATCCCAGGAACGGGGGAGCCTGGTGGCTGCCGTCTATGGGGTCACACAGAGTCGGACACGACTGAAGCGACTTAGCATAGCATAGCATAGCATTACATGGCTATTTAACTGGAAAAAAATTCTCTCTATAGTATACCATTACTAACATTTAAATCTTACAATCACAGATTCACAGTACAGAAAAAGGACCTTGAAGGACATTTAGTCTAGTCACCCACTGAAGTTTTAGACATTCTACTTGTTACAAATTTCCTTACATAAAGTCCATAATTGGTCCCTGTGTAACTGATTATTCATTAGTTCTGATTCTGCTTTGTGGAATCACAATAAATGTTTCTAAATAACCATATGGCAATCCTTCAGATGTTTGAAATAGCCAACATGTTCTGCTCAAGTCTTATACATGCTAAGACACTTCAGTTGTGTCTGACTCTGTGTGACCCTATGAACTGGAGCCCACCAGGCTCCTCTGTCCATGGGATTCTCCAGGCAAAAATCCTGGAATGGGTTGCCATGCCCTCCTCCAGGGAATCTTCCCAACTCAGGTATCGAATCCAGTATCTATGTCTCCTGCATTGGCAGGTAGGTTCTTTACCATTAGCGCCACCTGGAAGGCTGAAGTCTTACTAGTCCAAAATAATATACTTATTTCTTTCAGGAGATTCCCATATATCACAGTGTCTACTAAACACTAAACTTCGCTGTCTACTAAACAGTTGTAGTTAGAGGTAAATTAACTAAAATTAAATATTTGCATCTTTAGTCATAATAGCCATGCTTCAGATATTCAGGGTGGCAGAGGTTGAGATGGCTGGATGGCATCACCAACTCAAAGGACATGAGCTGAGCAAACCCCAGGAGATGGAGAAGGACAGGGAAGACTGGTGTGCTATGGTCCATGCTATCGCAAAGAGTTGGACATGATTTAACAACTGAACAACAACATGTAGCTGGTAGCTATTGAACTGGAAAACACTGATAGAGAGCATTTCCATCATCATTATCACAAAAGTACTGTGATTGTTCAGTGCTGGTCTATACCTCTCTTTTTTGTAGATTAAAAAAGATATATAAATGGTGAATTATAAGTTAGGCTTAGTTTGTTTGTTTTTTTTTAATCGTTCATTATCTGGTATCTCCTTCTAGAAGCAGTACACTTCTTGGACTCTCCGCATAGAACATTATATTACTCACATTCAATTAGAAAAGCAGAAACACTAAGATCCAAGACTTCATCTGAAAATAATGTTCTTTTCTGTGAAATGTAATAATCTATAACTCTGACTTTTCTTTCTAAGCCTATGGATATTTGCTTTGCAATGCTGCAGCAGTTTTCAAAATCAGAAATTCTAAACTCCTTGAAGAATTCTAATAACTCCCTGAAATGGATAGTACAATGTCCGAGAATATGTTTTTATTTTTATAATAATTTACTAACCAATTTACTGCTTGAGCATAGGCTGCACTTGTCCTGGCATTCAGGCCAAAGAGTTAATGTTTGTACAAACACTACAGGAACAGGTTCTGGGGACAGATGAGAAAGACAAGGTCCCAGCTTGGGTCCCAGCACTTCCTCCATGTGAAGTACGACCTCTCCCTCTGATCCACAGATGATGCCATCACTATTACTGCTTTAGCTGTCCCCATCACTGCCCCCAATCTGGGCCAAGATTCCAGCATCACCTTCCTGTTAGGGACCTGTGGTACCTGGGACCTGCAATAAAATGAAATACAATTAAATATTCACTTCCTCCATGAACAAAGGGAGGCTTGCCAGGAAGCTATTTTAACAGTTGATGTAAGAGGTCATAAGAATATTAACTAGAGTAGTTGTGGTAGGAATGGAAAAGAGTGAACAGATAGAGTGTTTTCTTTGAGACTCTTCCCTTAAGTAATAGAAACAACTCTAATCTTATACAAAAATGTAACATTAATGTTTCACATAACCAAACCAAAGGGTGAGTCTGTCCTCAAAACAGTTGGAATTGAGACCTCAACTACCACCTGGCTACCCACTCTGCTGTTTCCATTCTCTACAGTACGCCTATCTTTGTAACCAAGGACACCTGGATACTCTACCAGAACGACTTCGTTTAATTGAGAGGAAGAAGCAATTTCCTTCCAAGAAGATAGAGATGCTCCCTAGGGAAGAGACACTAAGACAATAAGCCAGACAATGTAAACTTCAGAGACATAGTCTCCAAAAAAATGACAGATTTTCCTAACATTTTATAAATGTAAATAGAGGCTACAGAGGGCAGTACCTTATTTCTCCTAAGTGGAAGAAGGCAAATTTTTATCTTGGCTTTTCCTATCCTCCGGTCATTCTTCTGATATGAGGAAGGGATGTGTCAAGAAAGACACCTGAACTCAGAATAACAGAGGTGTGTAATTATCTGTCTCTTTGGGTTGTCCAACCTTTGTTCACCTCCATTAGATCAAATAATAAACAGCTAATTACAGATGCCAAAAAAATATCCAAATACAAGCAAAAAAGCTCTGGAAACTCCATACTCAGAAAACCCATGTATCCGTATTACACTTTCAATAATTCTTTATACCTTCTTAATATATTTATGCATAAGGAAGGTAAAGGCTGGAACAAGAAACTTTGATATTCTTAATTTTTTTAACATGACATGGTTGTATTTTTCTTCTTGTATCAATAGGAAGATCCAGATAAGTGAGAATCTGAAGAACGTCCTAATGTGAGCCTCTTATCAAAGATTGGATGCTAGATAGAAAAGAGTTAAGTGTTATAACTTTTCTATTCCTTTGGAGAGTAAGCCAATGGAGGCATAATAGGATGCAGGGTATGATAGGGTTGGAGGGTTAACAGGAAAAGGTGATTTCTCCAGTTGAACCCTTTCACCAGTGTACCCTACTCTTAAGAGCAGAGCACTCTTTTTAAACTGGTTCTTATCAGTTTTACTCTTAATTCAAAAATCAATCTTCTTGGTCTGGTGTGATAGGCCTCAGGAAGACATAGGTTCAGTTCAGTCACTCAGTCGTGTCCGACTCTGTGACCCCATGAACCCCAGCACGGCAGGCTTCCCTGTCCATCACCAACTCCCGGAGTCCACCCAAACCCATGTCCATTGAGTCGGTGATGCCATCGAACCATCTCATCCTCTGTCATCCCCTTCTCCTCCTGCCCTCAATCTTTCCCAGCATCAGAGTCTTTTCAAATGAGTCATCTCTTCGCATCAGGTGGCCAAAGTATTGGAGTTTCAGCTTCAACATCAGTCATTCCAATGAACACCCAGGTCTGATCTCCTTTAGGATGGACTGGTTGGATCTCCTTGCAGTCTAAGGGACTCTCAAGAGTCTTCTCCAACACCACAGTTCAAAAGCATCAATTCTTCGGCACTCAGCTTTCTTTCTAGCCCAACTCTCACATCCATACATGACCACTGGAAAAACCATAGCCTTTACTAGACAGACCTTTGTTGACAACGTAATGTCTCTGCTATTTAATATGCTGTCTAGGTTGGTCATAGCTTTTCTTCCAAGGAGCAAGCGTCTTTTAATTTCATAGCTGTAATCACCAGATGGTGATTTTGGAGCCCACAAAAATAAAGTCAGCCACTGTTACCATTGTTTCCCCATCTATTTGCCATGAAATGATGGGACTGGATGCCATGACCTTAGTTTTCTGAATGTTGAGCTTTAAGCCAACTTTTTCACTCTCCTCTTTCACTTTCATCAACAGGCTCTTTAGTTCTTCACTTTCTGCCATAAGGGTGATGTCATTTGCATATCTGAGGTTATTGATATTTCTCCCGGCAATCTTGATTCCAGCTTGTGCTTTCTCCAGCCCAGCGTTTCTCATGATGTACTCTGCATATAAGTTAAATAAGCAGGGTGACAATATAGAGCCTTGACGTGCTCCTTTTCCTATTTGGAACCAGTCTGTTGTTCCATGTCCAGTTCTAACTGTTGCTTCCTGACCTGCATATAGGTTTCTCAAAAGGCAGGTCAGGTGGTCTGCTATTCCCATCTCATTCAGAATATTCCACAGTTTATTGTGATCCACACAGGCAAAGGCTTTGGCATAGTCAATAAAGCAGAAATAGATGTTTTTCTGGAACTCTTTTGCTTTTTCCATGATCCAGCAGATGTTGGCAATTTAATCTCTGGTTCCTCTGCCTTTTCTAAAACCAGCTTGAACATCTGGAAGTTCATGGTTCATGTATTGCTGAAGCCTGGCTTGGAGAATTTTGAGCATTACTTTACTAACATGTGAGATGAGTGCAATTGCGTGGTAGTTTGAGCATTCTTTGGCATTGCCTTTCTTTGGGATTGGAATGAAAACTGACCTTTTCCAGTCCTGTGGCCACTGCTGAGTGTTCCAAATTTGCTGGCATATTGAGTGCAGCACTTTCACAGCATCCTCTCTCAGGATTTGAAATAGCTCAACTGGAATTCCATCACCCCCACTAGCTTTGTTCATAGTGATGCTTCCTAAGGCCCACTTGACTTCACATTGCAGGATGTCTGGCTCAAGGTGAGTGATCACACCATCGTGATTATCTGGGTCGTGAAGATCTTTTTTGTACAGTTCTTCTGTGTATTCTTGCCACCTCTTCTTAATATCTTCTGCTTCTGTTAGGTCCATACCATTTCTGTTCTTTATTGAGCCCATCTTTGCATAGAATGTTCCCTTGGTATCTCTGATTTTCTTGACGAGATCTCTAGTCTTTCCCATTCTATTGTTTTCCTCTGTTTCTTTGCATAGACTGCTGAGGAAGGCTTTCTTATCTCTCCTTGCTATTCTTTGGAACTCTGCATTCAGATGTATATATCTTTCCTTTTCTCCTTTGTTTCTCACTTGCCTTCTTTTCACAGACATTTGTAAGGCCTCTTCAGACAGCCATTTTGCTTTTTTGCATTTCTTTTTCTTGGAGATGGTCTTGATTCCTGTCTCCTGTACAATGTCACAAACCTCCGTCCATAGTTTATCAAGCACTCTGTCTATAGATCTAGTCCTTTAAATCTATTTTTCACTTCCACTGTATAGTCATCAGAGAAGGCAATGGCAACCCACTCCAGTACTCTTGCCTGGAAATTCCCATGGATGGAGGAGCCTGGTAGGCTGCAGTCCATGGGTTCGTGAAGAGTCAGATACGACTGAGCAACTTCACTTTCAACTTTCAGTTTCATGCATTGGAGAAGGAAATGGCAATCCACACCAACATTCTTGCCTGGAGAATCCCAAAAATGGAAAGCCTGGTAGGCTGCCATCTACGGGGTCGCACAGAGTCGGACACAACTGAAGTGACTTAGCAGCAACTGTATAGTCATAGGGATTTGATTTAGGTCATACCTGAATAGTCTAGTGGTTTTCTCCAGTTTCTTCAATTTCAGCCTGAATTTGGCAATAAGGAGTTCATGTTCTGAGCCACAGTTTGCTCCCGGTCTTGTTTTTGCTGACTGTATAGAGCTTCTCCATCTTTGGCTGCAAATAATATAATCAAAATTGATTTCAGTGTCTACCATCTGGTGATGTCTGTGTGTAGAGTCTTATCTTGTCTTGTTGGAAGAGGGTGTTCATTATGACCAGTGCGTTCTCCTGGCAGAACTCTATTAGCCTTTGCCCTGCTTCATTCTGTACTGCAAGGCCAAATTTGCCTGTTACTCCAGGTGTTTCTTGACTTCCTACTTTTGCATTCCAAATGCCAAACAAAGCGAGCTTCCCACTGGACCCTGAGTGCACATGGTCCTGCAAGTATCAGCTGAGAAGCCACTACCTTCCTCTCCATTTGCCAAACTGTTTTCCCTCTTTACCCACACATACTGGTAGTACTTTGCCTTTCTACTGACAACTACCATTTGCCTGGGCTTGACAGGTTTTATGCAGAAGAGTCTTCCCTTCTAGACTGTACATTCCAGAATTAAGTGCAAATATTGACACATGATAAGTACTCAGGAGTAGAAATAAACTGATACAGGGGCATCAAAGATTGCCTTCAGCATAAGAATATCCATGCCCCTCCTACCCATTGGAATCATAATACTAGAAGCCTGGACTGCACAATGGTAGCCAAAGGTGACTGACTATGGCAGGCCAACTGAGAACAAGACAACTTGAGCATGACCATATACTGGCTCTGTCACTGACTGGTATTTTATTAGAAACAAGTTGGTTCTTGAAAGTTGTATCCACTGGTTGTTTCAGCTTTTGAACACTTCATTCCTAAATTTCTCTCTCTACTAAAGTATGGCATTTTCTTTTCCCCTTGGAGCATCTTGTGAAAAATATGCTCTTTTCTCTCTCAAGTTCAGTTTCTGTAGTACATATACATAATTATATTCAATATATTTCACTTGAGTGTACTCCTTTCTCCTCTAATTTATTTCTGATATTTTGTGGAAAATTACTTAAGTGATGAAACACTCTATTTCCAAGTATATCTTCAGGCAAAAGAGGAAGGAGTGGATTTACAGACAGTGCATAAACCCAACATTATGAATATCTCCCAACAAACTGATATTTACAACAAACAGGCAATTTTTGCCATACTCCCAAGAAGACATAAAATTTTCTAGAATCCATAACACATCATGTGGGCAACAGAAAGGAACTTCAGGCACTTAACTGCTCATGGCAAAAGGACAAAGCAACAAACAAAAAACATGCTGCAATATCAAAGTAGTCACACCAGGATAGGATATTAGTTTCAAATATAGTTTTTAAATGTTACAACTGTCAGAAAACTAGAAGGATTCTTGAGGTAAATACTAAAGAATTACCCTACAGTCCAGGCTATTTTTACTTTTCCACATTATCTTTGATATTTTAAAGATAACCTTTAAATTGTAAACATTTATTATAAAAGAATATGAAAAATGAAAAAAAATGTAAAGAAAAAATTTAAAAATCCATCTGTGATATACCACCCAGGGATGAGGGATTTTAAAATATTGACATACAGTTAAAACCTTGAAAATGAGTTGAACTGCATGGGTAATTTATATGTGGATTTTTTTTTCAACAAATGTGTATAGAACAAATAATCCACAGTTGGTTGAATCTACAGATGTGCACATACAGGTATGGAGGGTGAACTATACAGTTAAAAGCAGAATTTCAACAGAGTGTGGGGTCAGTCCCACTAATACCCATGTTGTTCAAGGGGCATCTGTATTTATTCTGTCTTTTTTAATGCAAATATAGAAGACCTCTTATTTATTGTAAGCAGTCTAAAAAGTCAGTTGAAATAAGAATAAAAAATTATGCTAAATATTTTTAATAGATTACTTTTTAGAGCATACAGAGTCTTTTCAGATTGGCTTCTCTCACTTAGTAATGTGCACTTCCACTAAGATTCCACCATCTCTTTTCATGGCTGGATAGGTCATTTCTTTTTAGCTCTGAATAATATTCTACTTTCTGAAAGTACCACAGTTTGTTTATTCAATCACTTACTGAAGGACATCATTTGACTGCAGGTTTGGGCAATTATGAATTGAACCACTATACATACCCAGGTATAGGTTTTTGCATGGACTGCTGCTGCTGCTAAGTCGCTTCAGTCATGTCCGACTCTGTGCGACCCCATAGACGGCAGCCCACCAGGCTCCCCCGTCCCTGGGATTCTCCAGGCAAGAACACTGGAGTGGGTTGCCATTTCCTTCTCCAATGCATGAAAGTGAAAAGCAAAAGTGAAGTCGCTCAGTCGTGTCCGACTCTTAGCGACCCCATGGACTGCAGCCTACCAGGCTCCTCTGTCCATGGGTTTCTCCAGGCAAGAGTACTGGAGTGGGGTGCCATTGCCTTCTCCGTTTGCATGGACATCAGTTTACAATTCTTTTGGAAAATACTAAGGAATATGATTACTGGATAATATTAGAGAATGTTCACTTTTGTAAGAAACTGCCAGTCTTATAAAATAGCTGTACCATGTAGTTTTCCCACCAGCAGTGAATGACAGTTCCTATCACTCCACATCCTCAGCAGCATTTGGCATTCTCAGGGCTCTGAAGTTTGGCTATTCTAATACTTGTGTTCCCTTCATGGATCACAGCCTTGTCATGGCAAAGGGGCTTGCATAACTCAGTGAAGCCATGAGCTATTCCATGCAGGGCCACCCAAGATGGACAGGACATAGTAAACAATTCTGACAAAATGTGGTCCACTGGAGGAGGAAATGGCAAACCACTCCATGATTTGCCTCAAGAATCCGATGAACAGTACAAAAAGGCAAAAAGATATGACAGTGGAAGATGAGCACCCCCCCCCAACCCAGGTCAGTAGGTGTTCAATATGTTACTGCGGAAGAGCAGAGAGCAGTTACAAATAGCTCCAGAGAGAATGAAGCAGCTGGGACAAAGCAGAAATCATGCTCACTTGTGGATGTGTCTGGTGGTGAAGGTAAATTCCGACACTGTAAAGAACCATACTGCATAGGATCGTGAAATATTAGGTCCATGAATCAAGGTAGATTGGATGTGGTCAAGAAAGATATAGCATGATTGAACATCGACATCTTAGGAATATACAGGAATGGGTAAATTTAATTCAGATGACTACTATATCTACTATTGTGGGCAAGAATTCCTTAGAAGAAATGGAATAGTCCTCAGAGTCAACAAAAGAGTCTGAAATGCAGTACTTTGGTGCAATCTCAAAAATGACAGAATGATCTCAACTTGTTTCCAAGGCAAACCATTCAACATCATAGTAATCCAAGTCTATGCCCCAACCATTGATGCCAAAGAAGCTGAAGTTGACCAGTTCCATGAAGACCTACAACACCTTCTAGAACTAACACCCCCAAAAAAGTGTCCTCATCATTATAGGAGAAAGTGAAAGTGAAAGTTGCTCAGTCGTGTCAGACTCTTTGTGACCCCATAGAGTATACAGTCCATGGAATTCTCCAGGCCAGAATATTGGAGTGGGTAGCCATTCCCTTCTCCAGGGGATCTTCCCAACAAAGGGATCGAACCCAGGTCTCCCACACTGATAAGTGGTGCTGGGAAAACTGGACAGCTACATGTAAAAGAATGAAATTAGAACACTTCCTAACACCATACACAAAGATAAACTCAAAATGTTTTAAAGACCTAGATGTAAGACCAGAAACTATAAAACTCTTCAAGGAAAACATAGGCAGAACACTTGATGACATAAATCAAAGCAAGATCCTCTATGAACCACCTCCTAGAGTAATGGAAATAAAAACAAAAGTAAACAAGTGGGACCTAGTTAAACTTAAAAGCTTATGCACAGCAAAGAAAACTATAAGTGAGATGAAAAGACAATCCTCAGAATGGGAGAAAATAATAGCAAATGAAACAACTGAGAAAATATTAATCTCCAAAATATATAAGCAGCTCATACAACTCAATACCAGAAAAACAAACAACCCAATCAAAAAGTGGGGAAAAGACCTAAACAAACATTTTTTCAAAGAATACATACAGATGGCTAACAAACACATGAGAAGATGCTCAATATCGCTCATTAATCAGTTCAGTTCAGTCGCTCAGTCATGTCCGACTCTTTGTGACCCCATGAATCGCAGCACACCAGGCCTCTCTGTCCATCACCAACTCCCGGAGTTCACTCAGACTCACGTGCATCGAGTCAGTGATGCCATCCAGCCATCTCATCCTCTGTCATCCCCTTCTCCTCCTGCCCCCAATCCCTCCCAGCATCAGAGTCTTTTCAAATGAGTCAACTCTTCACATGAGGTGACCAAAGTATTGGAGTTTCAACTTTAGCATGAGTCCTTCCAATGAACACCCAGGACTGATCTCCTTTAGGATGGACTGGTTGGATCTCCTTGCAGTACAAGGGACTCTTAAGAGTCTTCTCCAACACCACAGTTCAAAAGCATCAATTCTTTCGGCACTCACCGTTCTTCACAGTCCAACTCTCACATCCATACATGACCACCGGAAAAACCATAACCTTGACTAGACGGACCTTTGTTGACAAAGTAATGTCTCTGCTTTTTAATATGCTATCTAAGTCGGTCATAACTTCCCTTCCAAGGAGTAAGCATCTTTTAATTTCATGGCTGCAGTCTCTCATTATTAGGGAAATGCAAATCAAAACTACAGTGAGATATCACCTCACACCAGTCAGAATGGCCATCATCAAAAATTCTACAAACAATAAATGCTGAAGAGGGTGTGGAGTAAAGGGAACACTCTTGCACTGTTGGTGGGAATGTAAACTGATACAGCCACTATGGAAGAAGGTCTGGAGATTCCTTAAAAAACTAGGAATAAAATCAACATATGACCCAGAAATCCCACTCATAGGCATACACCCAAAAGAAACCAAAATGAAAAAAGACACATGTACCCCAGTGTTCATTGCAGCACTATTTACAGTAGCTAGAACATGGAACCAACCTACATTTCCATCGACAGATGCATGGATAAAGAAGCTGTGGTACATATACACAATGGAATATTACTAAGCCATAAAAAGGAACACATTTGGGTCAGTTCTAATGAGGTGGATGAACCTAGAGCCTATTACAGAGTGAAGTAAATCCAAAAGAGAAAGATAAATATCATATACTAATGCATATATATGGAATCAAGAAAGATGGTACTGAAGAATTTATTTGCAGGCCAACAGTGGAGAAATAGACACAGAGAACAGACTTACAGACATGGGGAGAGGGGAGAAGAGGGTGAGATGTATGGAAAGAGTAACATGGAAACTTACATTATCATAAGTAAAATAGATAGCCAACAGGAATTTGCTGTATGGCTCAGGAAACTCAAATAGGGGCTCTGTATCAACCTAGAGGGGTGGGATGGGGAGGAAGATGGGAGGGAGGTTCAAGAAGGAGGGGGTATATATGTATACCTATGGCTGATTCATGTTGAGGTTTTGACAGAAAACAACAAAATTCTGTAAAGCAATTATGCTTCAAGTAAAAAATAAATAAATTTTTTAAAAAAGATACCAGAAGAAACAGGCAAATTTGACCTTGGAATACAAAATGAAGTGGGGCAAAGGCTAACAGAGTTTTGTCAAAAGAACACGCTGGCCATAGCAAACCAATTTCCAATGACACAAAAGATGACTCTACACATGGACATCACCAGATGGTCAACACCAAAACATAATCAGATTGATTATGTTCTTTGCAGCCAAAGAAGGAGAAGCTCTAAACTGTCACCAAAAACAAGACCTGAGCTGACTGTAGCTCAGATCATCAGCTCCTTAATGCAAAATTCAGACTTAAATTGAAGAAAGTAGGGGAAAGCACTAGACCTCTCAAGTATGACCTAAATCAAATCCCTTGTAATTATACAGTGAAGGTGACAAATAGACTCAAGGGATTTGATCTGGTGGACAGAGTGCCTGGAGAACCATGGACGGAGGTTCATAACACTGTATAGGAGGCAGTGACCAAAACCATCCCAAAGAAAAAGAAATGCAAGAAGGCAAAGGGGTTGTCTGGGGAGGCTTTACAAATAGCTGAGGAAAGAAGAGAAGCAAAAGGCAAGGGAGAAAGGGAAAGATATGCCCTGAACACAGAGTTCCAGAGACTAGCAAGGAGATAAGAGATCCTTCTTAAGGGAACAGAGCAAAGGAATTGAGGAAAACAATAGAATGGGAAAGACTATAGGTCTCTTCAAGAAAATTAGAGATATCAAAGGAACATTTCATGCAAGGATGGGCACAATAAAGGACAGAAATTGTAAGGCCCTAACAGAAGCAGAAGAGATTAAGAAGAGGTGGCAGAATACACAGAAGAACTATATAAAAAAGGTCTTAATGACCCAGATAACCACGATGGTGTGATCACTCACCTAGAGCCAGACATCCTGGAGTGTGAAATCAAGTAGGCCTTAGGAAGCATAACTATGAACAAAGCTAGTGGAGGTGATGGAACTCCAGCTGAGTTATTTAAAATCCTAAAATATGATGCTGTTAAAGTGTTGCACTCAATATGCCAGCCAACTTGGAAAACTCAGCAGAGGCCACAGGACTGGAAAATATCACTTTTCATTTAAATCCCAAAGAAGGGCAGTACCAAAGAATGTTCAAACTACCAGACAATTGTACTCATTTCACAAGCCAACAGGTAATGCTCAAAATCCTTCAAGCTAGGCTTTAACAGTACATGAACCTGGAACTTCCAGATGTACAAGCTGGGTTTAGAAAAGGCAAAGGAGCCAGAGATCAAATTGCCAATACCTGTTGGATCATGGAGAAAGCAAGGGAATTCCAGAAAAACATCTACTTCTGTTTGATTGAATACATTTAAACCTGGACTGTGTGGATAACAACAAACTGGAAAATTCTTAAGAAGATGGGAATTCCAGACCACTTTACCTCTCCGCTAAGACCTGTATGCAAGTCAAGAAGCAAATTAGAACTGGAAATGGGAAAACAGACTGGTTCAAAATTAGGAAAGGAGCATCACCCTGCTCATTTAACTTATATGCAGAGTGCATCATGCACAATGCCAGGCTGTATGAAGCACAAGCTAGAATCAAGATTGCCAGGAGAAATACCAACAACCTCAGATATGCAAATGATACCACTCCAATGGCGGAAAGTGAAGCAGACCTAGAGCTTCCGGATGAGGGTGAAAGAGAAGAGTGAAAAAGCTGGCTTGCAACTCAACATTCAAAAAACCAAGATCATGGCATTTATCTCTATCACTTTATGGCAAATAGAAGGGGGAAATGTGGAAGCAGTGACAGATTTTATTTTCTTGGGATTCAAAATTACTGCAGATGGTGACTGCAGCCATGAAATTAAAAGACGCTTGCTCCTTGGAAGAAAAGCTATGACCAACCTAGAGAGCATATTGAAAAGCAGATACATTACTTTGCCAACAAAGGTCCATATAGCCAAAGCTATGGTTTTTCCAGTAGTCATGTATGGATGTGAGAGTTGGACAGTAAAATAGGCTGAGCACTGAAGAATTGTTATCTTCAAACTGAGGAGCTGGAGAAGACTCTTGAGAGTCCCTTGGACTGCAAGGAGATGAAACCAGTCAATCTGAAAGGAAATCAACCCTGAATATTCATTAGAAGGATAGATGCTGAAGCTGAAGCTCCAATACTTTGGCCACCCGATGCAAACAGCTGACTCATTGGAAAAGACCCTGATACTGGGAAGATTGAAGGCAAAAGGAGAAGGGGGAAGCAGAGGATGAGATGGTTAAACAGCATCACTGACTCAACAGGCATGATTTTGAGCAAACTCTGAGAGATAGTAGAGGACAGAGAGCCTGTTGTGCTGCAGTCCACAGGGTGGCAAAGAGTTGGACATGACTTAGCAACTGAACAACATCAACAATACTTGTGTAGCAATATCTCATTGTGGTTTTAATTTGCAATTCCCTAATGATATATGCTGTTGAGCATCTTTTCATATGTTCATTCATCATGTATATATCTTCTTTCATGAGGTCCTCTTTGGGTCTCTTGTCCATTTTTTAATTGGGTTGTTTTCTTACTGTTACGTTTTAAGAGCTCTTTATATATTTTGAGCTACAGTCCTTTGTCAGATGTCTTTTGCAAATATCTTCTGCCAGTCTGTGCTTTGTCTTCTCCTTCTCTTGACAGTATCTTTTGCAGAACAGAAGTTTATAATTTTAATGAAGTTTAAGTTATCAATTATTTCTATCATGGATCATGCCTTTGGAACAGTATCTAAAAAGTCAGTGTTATACCCAAGGTCATCTACATTTTCTATGTTATAGTCTATTAATTTTGTAATCCTGCATGTTTTGCTTAGGTAGGTGATCTATTTTGAGTTAATTTTTGAGAATGATCTGTGTCTAGATTCTTTTTTTTTTTTTTTTTGGATGTCAATGTCCAGTCATTTTATCACTTTTCATTGAAAAGACTATTTTTTCTCTCCATTGTATTGTCTTTGTTCCTTTGTTAATTGGGTCTATTTCTGGGCTCTCTATTCTATTCCATTGATAATTTTTCTATTCTTTCACTAAAACCGCACTTTCTTAATTACTGTGGCTTTATTGTAAGTCTTGGGTAGTGTCAATCCAACTTTGTCTTCTCCTTCAGGATTGTGTTATGTTAGCTATCCATGGTTATTGCTTTTACTTAAAAACTGTAGAATCAGTTTGTCAATGTCCACAAAATAATTTCCTGGGTTTTTTTTTTTTAACCACAAATAAGATCTTTTATTTGTCACCATTAAAAGTCTGCATTTTAAACAGATTCTTGGACTGGTGGCTCGTATCCATCAGCTCATTCAACTTTAGCACCTGTCTCGTCCCCAGTAGCTTTTCCAGAGCTACTAGCTTCACCATGTAGCTCCATGAGTTTTCCCAATTCAAATTTGGCCTTCTTCAGCATTTTTACTAACAAAGACATCATGGAGCGGATAAATAAATTGGCAAGCCTTTTTTATGTCTTTTCCAATGCTATCTGGAATCAATTTATTGACCACCTCTTTCAAGTCATTTGTCTGCACCTCTCAGGTCATGATTTCCATCATCTTCTTGTGGATCTGGCGCACCTGCTGGTGCTGGGCATAAGAGGTCTTCCAAATCTGATTGTTGCATTTTTTTTTTTAAACCCACACAGAGTAACCATTGGTAGTCTTGATATCAACGTGAGTTTCAATCATGATCTGCCATTTTTTGACCATGGAGCACATTTTGTCACGGGTAAGATCCATACCATGAAAATTAGTCAGGCAGTTTTTGCCCTGAACATCCTCAGTAATTAGCTTGAATTTTCTAAATGCTACTTCATCATTCTGCAGATCAGCAAGACTCACTTCAAAAACACGACCTTTGAAGCCATCAGATGCGATTTTGGTTTCTTGAGTTCTCATGACCAATGTTTTCCCAATATTCTTTATATTGAACATAGCTGATGCTTTCACATCATACCAATCCTTTTTAGAAAATGGGTCAACCACTTTCTTCTTGGCTCCCTTTTTGCCTGCTTTCATAAGGTGCTTGTTCTTGCTGACCGCCATGGTGCCGCTCAGAGCCAAAAGGGCTTTCCTGGGATTTAAATTGGGACTAAATTGAATATATAAAATAAATTGGAAAGAAGTGACATCTTGACAATACTGATTCTTCCTATCCATGCATATGGAACATCTCCATTTACTTAGAGCTTTGATTTCTTTCATTAGAGTTTTGTAGTTCTTTTCCATATTTTTAACATAAAACATGAAAGTGTATATTCCTTAACTAGTCCTGTAAGGTGAAGCCAAGGTCTTCTCTTGAGATGTATCCAGAGTCCTGTTCCTCATCCTTATGAAATGCATACTAACAGTGAATACTAGTTACATTTTATTTCTAGTTACATTTCTGTTATTATTATTTCCAGTTACATTTTATTTGCACTGGAGCAATAACTTAAAAAGCAACAAACAATCTGAGAGAGGTCTTCTAATTTTTATAATATTTTTACAAATTTTTGATTTTCTTGCTCACTACAGATTAATACAGATTTATTTTAGAGCTCGCCTTTATTGTGTTTTCCCAAGGCTTTTATCTGAGCATTCCTGCACGGAAAAAAAAAAAAAAGCTTTATTTTTATAGTTATATCACATTGGTTTCTTTGACATTTAATTGAATTGTTATTATACCAAGTTTAATTAGCATATAAAACATTTGCAAATATGCAAATGATTCTTGATAAGCATACTCCTCAACCAGTAGGAAAAGGACCACATAAGCACACAAGGAGATGCCTACTAGCCATGAGCTTTACATGTGCTACAAGTATTACATGTATTATAGAGGACCCAGAAACCACTCAGAGGTCAGCTAACAGAACTTCTACTGTTTATTGTTTATTTATTTTGCTTTATTTTTATGAAACAAAATCACAAAGGGAAAAGGAACAAAAAACAACTTTAATCCCCATTCTATATTTAGAAACTGTCAATAGAATAGGTTTAAAGAATAGAATTTTAAAGGTTTTTGAGGGGGTGGGTATTGTGTGTGATGTTTGTGGTGTGCTTTGACAGAAATTTTGCAGTTTGTTCTTTAATTATGAAATATTTTATATAGACTTCTTGATGATGGCTATTTTGACAGGAATGAGGTAATAACCTCATTGTAGTTTTGATTTGTATTTTTCTAATAATTAGCAATGTTGAGCATCTTTTCATGTGTCTGCTGGCCATCTGCATGTCTTCTTTGGATAAATTTCTATTTAGATCCTCTGCCCAGTTTTTGATTGGGTTGTCTCCTTATTTTTTATATTGAGCTGTTTGCATATTTTTGAAATTAATTCCTTGCACCATTTGCAAATATTTTATTCTATTCTGTAGGTTATCTTATCATTTTGTTTATAGTTTCCTTTGCTGTGCAAAAGCTTTTGAGTTTAATTAGGCCCCATTTGTTTATTTTTGTTTTTATTTCCATTACTCTAGGAGACAGTTCGGAGAAGGCAATGGCACCCCACTCCAGTACTTTTGCCTGGAAAATCCTATGGGTGGAGGAGCCTGGTGGGCTGCAATCCATGGGGTTGCTAAGAGTCGGACACGACTGAGCAACTTCGTTTTCACTTTTCACTTTCATGCATTGGAGAAGGAAATGGCAACCCACTCCAGTGTTCTTGCCTGGAGAATCCCAGGGACGGGGGAGCCTGGTGGTTGCCATCTATGGGGTCACACAGAGTCAGACACGACTGAAGTGACTTAGCATAGCATAGCATAGGAGACAGTTCCAAAAAATATTGCCGCAATTTATGTCAAAGGGTATTCTATGTTTTTCTCTAGGAGTTTTATAGTATCCAGTCTTACATTTAGGTCTTTAACCCAAAAGCATAGAGACTATTATAATGAACACCTAAGTGCCAACAACTCAGCATATGAAATAAACATTAGAGATATAAATAAACCTCTTGTTTATGTATCCATCTGGGTCCCAACAAGAAACATAGTGACACACTCAATATGAGATCATTCCAAGAGATTTTGATAGAAAAATGACTATTTACCAAGGTGTGGGTATGAGAGAGCTACAAAAAACAGTGCAGAAATTTGGGAGTAGTAGCAACAAAGCTGTTACCATCCTTAGGCCCAAAGGGTTAAGAAAAGGAGATATGCCTGGAATCCAAAGAACATCATGTAGAATTGGCCTCTTTGAGTGTAGCAGAGACCTCTGGTCAAACATAGGCAGTCGGAGGTGACCTCACAGAGAAGGAGCCAGTAGAATACTCCCCACCCTCTTTTTGAATTCCTACTGGCTTCCCCATTGTCCAAATCCTTCCTGAAGCCACAGAACATGGAGAACCGGTTTATGCAGTTGATACAGGTCAGCCTCCCCTGGCAGAGAGCAGAGTGGAGAAGAGAGTTAACTGAAGAGGCAGATATCAGTTATTCAGCTTTCTCATCCCATCCCACCCTCTTCTTCCTCTCATCCACAGTGGTATCACTAATCTGAATTTAGTGTTTGGTATTTCCATTCAGAACTGTGTACTTTTACCATACTTGCATATGTCCATCTGCACTACAGAGTACTGTTTAGTCTGGTAGTTGCTAGAGTTATCCACCAAACACAATCCTAAAGGAAATCAACACTGAATATTCTCTGGAAGGACTGATACTGAAGCTGAAACTCCAATACTTTGGCCACTTGATACGAACAGCCGACTCATTAGAAAAGACTCTGATGCTGGGAAAGATTGAGGGCAGGAAGAGAAGGGGTGACAGAGGATGAGATGGATGGAGTGCATCACCAACTCAATAGACATGAATTTAGCAAACTCTGGGAGATAGTGAAGGACAGGGAAGCCTGGTGTGCTGCAATTCATGGTGTTGCAAAGAGTCAGACACAACTTAACGACTAAACAACAACAACCAAATACTTGGGGTGATCTTACAGTCACATAGTAAGATTATACTTCCTAGTCCTTTAAAGTTCAGTGTGACTATGTAACTTTCTTTAGACGATGAAATATAAGTGAAAAGGAAATATTCCTCTTCCAGGGAGAAGCTTTAAGAACTACCATGCAAGTCACTTTATCTGCTTCCCACTGGTAAAGTGATCAGTGAAGCATGTGACAAAATGAAGTTTATATCAGCCTGAGACTCTGAATTACTCATGAACAGAGGCCCCAGATAATCGGAGCTGGACGTATTATGGATCTAAGTCACTGAGATTTCAGAGTGTTTGTTAAAGTAGTATAATTTAGCTTGTCTAAACAGAAATGTTTTACATAGTTTTAAACTTTGTATAAATTATATTTTGCCATATTTATCATACAGCAGTTTTTTCCTTGACAATTTTTTTAATTTTATTTTTTAACACCAAAAACATTTTATATTGGGGTATTTTGAAATTCACTCATGCTAATGCAGGTAACATATAAAAATCTATAATATTTATCTGTTCTCCCATTGATAGAACAGTTAAGATACAATTTTTGCTATGACTCATAACGAGTATTCTGGTACATGTCTTCTGTGTAGATGTGCAAGAATTTCACTAGGGGATATACTCAGGGGAGGAACAACGTACTTTAAAGCTTTTCAAAGAAAGTAACAGGTTGGGAGGAGACTTTGATCATTATGAACCATAGTTTCCATCAAAAAGGTTTTCAGAAATCTTTGTCCCTCAGGACTGTGAAAACTGCCTCTCTCAGAACACTAAAATATAATATTCAGGAAAATTCTATTTTAAAATTGGCCTGACCTTGAGAAGACCAAAATCATCCTTAAAAATTAAAGAGATCCACCTCAGAGAACAAATGGTTACACAAAATAACACCAAATTACTCTTCTAAAAATCTCTCAGGATAAAAGGCAAATTGAGATAAAGGGAAAAAATAGTATAATTTGGAATTGGTTCTTAAAAATTTTTCTTTTTACAAATATAGTGAGAAATAAAACTACATAATCAGCCAGTAACTGATTAAAAGTATTATCAGCAAAGACAATTGGTGACTAAACAATGTGCTACCAGTCATGAGTGAAAGAATGATAGTACAGAATTATCCATATTATCTTTTCCATTCTCAGTCTAGGTTACTAATATCAAATAATCACCTTTTTTTTTTTAAAAAAAAAGCAATCTGAATAACAGGATTGGTTCCCCCACCTCATCCCACTCCTACACAAAGGTGATGAGAAATAGAGAAACATTCTGGAAATATTTGAATGAGAAAGGAAAATGCCTCAGAACATGTCATGTACATTTCTTTGGAATCCACCATACAAAAATATCCTGTAGTAAAAGATACTTGTGTAGGTAACAAGTATTGCGGACTGTAATATTAAGAACATAAGGTATAGTAGTAGTATGTATTTTTATGGTACCCAAGGCCCTAGAAAACAGTTATGAAGATGATTATAAAAGTATGGAAACTTTTGGATGAAGTGGAACACATATGGAAAGCAGATTATGAAACACTCTGGTAATAGCCTAGTTTTGTTTTTTTTTTTTAATCTGGAGTCTGTCACAATATAGATGAAAATATCAAGAGCTGTTCTCTAAGCAGTAGGATTGTGGATGCTTTTAAATTTCATTTTTTATGTATACATATATCTAATTTTCTACAAAATTAAATATTAAAAACATTATATATTACATTTGAATTACTTATATTAAAAATTTGTTAATGGCTGGGAAAAAAGAAACAAATAAATTTTTTTGCCTCCCCATCAGCATTTTGCAACTGCCATTTTCTTGACTTTCAGTGTAGGGCTTTCATTTTGTTTCCATGTGCTCGGACTCAGACCACTGGGATGTGCTCACCTCCAAAGACTAGTGTGATAATAAGAGGAAACACCAAACAAGAACCTTCTTTCCTCATGTCCAGTTACTCTTCTCCCTCCCTCTAGGCCTGTCTGAAGCCCAGAATAACAAAGGCTGTTGATAAAAGTACAAATTAGCCTGCAGCTGAATGGGGGCTCATATCACAGAGCAAGAGTGCCCATCCAAGCTCTCAGTTCCTGTTTCACCTGCATACCTTTTCCATACCAGTTCCTGCCCGCTACTCCTCCACAACACTTCACCCTATCCAAAGGTCACGTACCCATTCATTCTTAAAAGACTAGAGATAGGAAAACCCACAGTTAAGTTCCCTCATTTTACAGATGGAGATATTTCCAGAGAGGGAAAGTACCTTCTCTAAGGTCACACAACAGTACAGTAAATGTTAGATCTGACACAAGACCCATGTCATAGATAAAGGATTAGAAAACTGGGCTCCACACTGTGACAGACACAGGTTCAAATCCCAGCTTTTCACTCCCTAAGCCTTTGCTTGCTCAGAAGTAAATGGAGCAACATAAGGTTGAGTGAGGACAAATCAGGTCACGTGAGTCCATGCTTTAGTGTGCAGGGCCTGGCACATAGTACACATCAAACAAATGGCAGCTGTATTATTATTATTACTAACACTTACACTAATACTAATACAATAGTACTGTTATGATAGAAATTTGCTGCTTAAAAGCTACATCTCCTTCCTCTAGATCCTCGCCATAAGTTGCCCTTTTCTAAGATGACGTCACATCTTGGAAGTTTTCTGGTAACTCTGGCCAAATTAAACATCTCTCGTTAACCTTAAGTGCCTTGTGCAAGACCTGTCACTTTGCAGCTGACATATTGACACTTGCTCTAATTTCAGTTGTGATGCAGCCACTGCAGTTCTTCTTTCTCAAAGCATTTTATTTGAAGTCACTTGAGTGCATTCTGACACCCTGTGATTTTTAAAGTCAAATAAATAATTGCTCCATTTCCTCCTGAGCTTTGATGAAATGTCAAAAACATTATAGAAACTGATGAGAATTTTGTGAAGGTCTTATCAGTAGCCCACTGCATCACCATTATCACCATTCCTAGTCAAACTCTAGGGTCATTTAAACAGCACATTTTGACTTAAATTCAGGTTTTAATTATAATAATCAGCATACAATGTTTTTTCATTGACTGTTTACATTTGTTTGGGATTAATTTGGATGACACAGTCAGTACTAAATTAGGACTGATCAATTCTAAATTAGGACCAGGAGGGGGAAAATACCCAGATAATTTTTAAATGAGTGATTATCCAATAACTTCAACCTCTTCTCTAAAACATTTTGTGCAGAGTGGTGAAAAAGGATCACATTTTAGGACTGAAATTGGTCACCTTCACTTCTCCTTGCTTGCTAACCTTCTGATTAGAATTCTAGCTCACAGTGACATGTACAAAAAGTGGGCCTTAGCAGATAGGGAAAAGACCAGCCCAACAGAGACCCTGGAAAATTCACCATCTCAAAAATTAAGAACTGGCTTCATTGAAATGGAGACATCCCAAACTAGGCATCGCTCTGGGTACATGCCATACTCTAACTACACTCGCTGGTATACTGAGAGAGAAAATAAAGCAGTCAATGGCACAGGTGCAGTCAGCTGTAGAGAATCAATAATGTCACTCCCAGAAGACTTCTGTGGTTTACAAAGTCAAATCTCTTCAATAACCAGAACTGCATGAACTGATAGACCAAGGTACCTTTTTTATAGCGCCCAGACTGCAAAAGATCTAATCACAGAGTGAAAAAAGCCACAGACTGCAAGCATGCAGACTTGTGTAATACACTAACTGGTGGCCTTGGAAAAGTCACTGTGTCTCTCAGAATCTCAGTCTGCTGGCATATAAAAATGGATATAATGTATGTGAAAATGCCTTAGCCACAATGAAACACTATGTAACTATAAATGATAATTACAAAAACAATAACTGCTCTAAATATGCAGCACTCTAAGGAAATAAAAAAACTTCAAATTTGATCTGTATCCTCAAGGTGCTTATGACCATATGAGGAAGACAAAAGTGATGATGTCAATGAAACAACTAAACTTCAATACAAGCATGTTCAATGCTTTGTTTCAAAAAAAACATTTGTAAGAATCATCTTATTTGGGCTTCCCACGTGGCTCAGTAGTAAAGAATCTGCCTGCCAATGCAAGAGACATGGATTCAGTCCCTGGGTCAGGAAGATCCCCTGGAGAAGAAAATGACAACCCACTCCTGTATTCTTGCCTGGGAAATCCTGTGGACAGAGGAGCCTGGCAGGCTACAGTCCTGTGGGGATCACAAAGAGTCAGATACAACTTAGCAACTGAACAAGAATCATCTTATTTGACCCTCATAACAGCCCTACGAGGAAGGTAGAATTATTACTACTATACCCCTTTAATAGACAGGAATCAAAATAAGTGAGTTACTTGCCCAATGGGGCACATGGGCACAAACCAAAATCTATGTCTTTGAATTCCTGATGAAGTACACTTTTCTGAGTCATACCTTTCAGTCTACTTATTAAGCTAGATTAAGTAGTATGGGCCCTATAACTTCTGTAGAAGTTCAGAGAAAGGATGAATGGTTGATGAATAAGAAGTAAGAAAGGTCTGAGATGTCTTATGGAGGCACTCCCAAAAGCTCAGTAGGATTTCAGTAGGCTGAGAAGCTATGAGAAAGCACTCATATTAACGTTCCCAGATGTTCAAGCTATACACAAGGCCCTTCAGAATTTGTTATGGCTCCATTCCCACACTGACTCTGAGAATTACTGCACTGTGAACTGTCATTACTAAGAGGAATCTTCTACCTCAGATCTGTTAAGGCTGGAAAAGGCAAACCACCTAATCAGAGTCCAACTCCTTCATCTGTCTCTCTCACACATTTATCCTTCCCCACAAAATAGGGGAAGGATAATGTTCTTTTCTTGTAAACTTTTTACAAGAGTACGTTTACATAAGCATAAAAAACACTTGATTTCATTGAAAAAATATTGATATAAAGACAAACAAGCATTGGTGACAGATATTTCTGAGAAATTATTTATTCAGTTATTAAGTTAATGAAACCAAATGACCTACTTTAATCACATAGCCTTCAACTCGACATTCCAGAATCTCTCCTTACAGATTGATGATAGGCTAACTAGAAAGGCAAAGAATATTAATAACACTATAAAAATTCAAATATTCCCTCAGTTCTCCAACTAAATTTTGATGAACAGAGCAATGCATTTAAACTGGAAAGCAAAAGACTATTGCTTTTTCCCCAGGGGCTGTGCATGAGATGGTTGGCAAATGCACATCCATGTCTGGAACACTGGAGGAAAATTCCTACAATACCTCATTGCCAGGGCTGGCCAGGCCATAGCTGCTTACCCCACCACAAAGTCACCCCACCTACACTGGCGGTAGCTTAGGGGGAAGCATAGTGCTAGAGGGCCTGGTTTAGTTTTATAGAACCCTCGGACTACTTTGAAGTGCTTCAAGGGTACAAATATTTTGGATTAAATTTAATTTGAGAAAACCACCCTAAATTCTTTGTTAACCTATGCTGGGTCTGACTCTTCTGCGAACCCATGGACTGTAGCCCACCAGGCTCCTCTGTCCATGGAATTTCCTATAGTAAACATAATAAGCTCACTCAAATGTACCATGCTTGAGCACACTAAAAGCCATAGATATATTTCCTTATGTAGTATAGAACAGTTTTGAGGGCAGATCTCAGAATATAACTCTTCCTATCACCTCTATTATGGGTTTGAGCTTTATGGACATATATCACTGATTAGAGAAGTTATAGGTCTCCATTCATCATTTTATTTCAAGCCTGTGTGGGTTCACTCACACAAAATTGTACAAATAAGAGGAGGATCATGGAACACATGTATTGGGCCCAATGAAATGCAAGACAAGACAGTCATATCATCAGTGCTTGTTCTCACTTTCTGCATAATAGTCCGTTTGCAATGACAAACGTACACATAACATGTTGCATTATGAAAGTATTATCATAGTATAAAGGATTGCAGCAGGCTAAAGGCTTCTTGTCAGATTTTTGTATTAACAACATGGCATGGAAGTTAACAGATGTTGTTAGTGATTCAAATTTAAAATAAAGACATCCTTTCCTAATCCTCTTTCATGTTTCAGGATCAGTCGAGTTTAAGCATCCTAAGATTGCTGGCATACTATTTAACACGTTACTATTTTTAGCTACTACACTTCTTAGGATTCATCTGGATTTTCTCAATACTGGGCATTCAAAACAAAATTCCCTAATAAATTGGATGGCAAGCCTGTCACATGGCAGCCACTATCATCTAGACACCTGATGCTTAATTTCTATGTCCATCACAACAACTGTCATCATTGTCAGTGACTGATATAATAAATCTTATAACATTGAATTTATAAAATATTTATAATGTATTTATAACTGAAGTTTTTGTTTCAATGTGTGTGCTAAGTTGCTTTAGTCATGTTCTACTCTTTGTGACCCCATGGACTGTAGCCTGCCAGGCTCCTCTGTTCATGGGATTCTCCAGGCAAGAATACTGGAGTGGGTTGCCATGCCCTCCTCCAGGGGATCTTCCCAACCTAGGGATTGAATCCACGTCTCTTATGTCTCCGACACTGCCAGGTGGGTTCTTCACCACAAGCGCCACCTGGGAAGCCCTCTGTTTCCATATCCAAGTGAAAAAAAAATTATTTGAAAGCAAAGCATTCTGCTACTTGATGGAAGGAAAGAGAAAAGGAAGGAGAAAATAGGGGAAAGAGGGATGGAGAGAAAGAGATAGGGAGAGCAATTTGAGTATCATTGGTCAAATTATAATATTGGCCCAGGAGACTAGAGCCATGAATTCTAGGTGATTCCATCCTGGATATGCTGTGTTACCTTGACCATTTACGTCCTGTCCCCTCAAAGCCTTGAGTTTCCAATCTGTTAAACTTAAGCATTTAACAAGGATTTACTGAGCACTTCTCTGAACTCAAAGCTGTGCCTAGGAGAACAGGTCTGGCTCTGCCCTCATAGGGCTTATTGTGCGAGGACAGAGAGAAAACAACCAGGTTAAGCATAGTAACAATAAGAGTACCTGCCTCATGGGACTATTATGAGGACCAAATAAGATGATTCTTGCAAATATGATTTGAAAACTCAAAACATTGGCCAACTACGTGCTGTCTGGTACTGAAGTTCAGTTGTTTCATTGACATTCATATGTTTGTCTCCTTGACATGGTTATAAGCACCTTGAGGATAGAGATCAATTTTTTTGTTTGTTTGTTTAACAACTTATCATTTCTTTATTATTTTTTTTACTTTACAATATTGTATTGGTTTTGCCATACATCAACATGAATTTTAATGCTTTTTCCCTACCTCATATTTAGAGCATTTATTGTTTTAGTATCAATTGACCCATTTCTCCATGAATATATTCTACATTTTGGCCTCCTTGCATTTCCTGGAAGACACCAGGCTCTTTCCTGCCTTTGAATTTCCTGTCATGGTGTTTCCAAAGCCTGGAATTCCGTTTCTCCCTCTCCCATCCCCTTTAGACTTCATTGGCTTCCTGCTCCTTATCCTGTAGATTTCAGCATAAATGTTAACTCTTCAGTAAGAAATTCCCTCTCATCCATAAGTAGGTGTTCCCCTTGATCATCCATTAAGTCTGTCTCTTGGGCTATTGTTCAAGTCTCATTTAATTTCTTCTCTGCTTCTTTTGACCTTTAGCTCAGCTGCTTGGAGTCTGCCCTGCACACAAGGAATTCAAGTCATCAGCCAAAGCTGCTGAGGCCATGGTTGCCCAGCCTTTGTGCTCTAATTCTTTTTTTTTTTTTTTAACTTTACAATATTGTATTGGTTTTTCCATATATCAACATGAATCCGCCACAGGTATACACGTGTTCCCCATCCTGAACCCTCCTCCCTCCTCCCTCCCTGTACCATCCCTATGGGTCGTCCCAGTGCACCAGCCCCAAGCATCCAGTATCATGCATCGAACCTGGACTGGTGACTCATTTCATATATGATATTATACATGTTTCAATGCCATTCTCCCAAATCATCCCACCCTTGCCCTCTCCCACAGAGTCCAAAAGACTTTTCTATACATCAGTGTCTCTTTTGCTGTCTCGTATACAGGGTTATTGTTACCATCTTTCTAAATTCCATATATATGCGTTAGTATACTGTATTGGTGTTTTTCTTTCTGGCTTACTTCACTCTGTATGATAGGCTCCAGTTTCATCCACCTCATTAGAACTGATTCAAATGTATTCTTTTTAATGGCTGAGTAATACTCCATTGTGTATATGTACCACAGCTTTCTTATCCATTCATCTGCTGATGGACATCTAGGTTGCTTCCATGTCCTGGCTATTATAAACAGTGCTGCGATGAACATTGGGGTACATGTGTCTCTTTCAATTCTGGTTTCCTCGGTGTGTATGCCCAACAGTGGGATTGCTGGATCATAAGGCAGTTCTATTTCCAGTTTTTAAAGCTGGAAAGACTACAGGTTCTCAGTCAGTGTTTTAGCCACTTTATGGTGCATTCAGCCTGCTCTGGGGCCGAAACCTGCAAAGGGGACTCTCAACCCCATCCATTTCTTCTTCTAAGTGCCAACCTCTCCATGTGCCCTCCGGCCCCCACTTTGTTCACTTTCCTGTGCATTCAGTTTTTTTCCAGAGTTTATAGTTGCTATGGAAAGGCAGGTCCAATAGGAACTACTTAGACATTCTAGAAATCGAACTCCCAGAGTGATTCTTTTAGATATAAATCAAGCCATGTAGTGTGTGCATGTGTGCGTGTGTGCTCAGTCATGTCCAACTCCATGTCACCCCATGGACTGTAGCCCGCCAGTTTCCTCTGTCCATGGGGATTCTCCAGGACACTCACTCCAAGAATACTGGAATGGGTTGCCATTTCCTTCTCCAGGGGATCTTCCATGTAATACCTCTGCTCAAAACCTTGTAATAGCTCCCAAAATTATCTAGATTAAAAGCCAAGAGACCTACATCAGTCTACATGATCTGTCCTCAATTACTACTCTGCCTTCATCTCCTTTTTTTGTTTTGCTCAGTGATGTCTGACTGTTTTGCAACCCCCACCAGGCTCCTCTGTCCATGGGACTTCCCAGCAAGAATACTGGAGTGGGTTGCCATTTCCTTCTCCTAGGGATCTTCTCGGATCAGGTATCAAACCTGAGTCTCCTACGTTGGCAGGCAGATTCTTTACCAATGAGCCACCAGGGAAGCCCCCTCTTCTCCTTTTACTCTCCCTTTATTCAATCCATTTCTTCCTCATTGATTTTGTTGTTCTTTCATATCAAATGTGTTCTTTACTTCTTTTCCCCTCCCTATAGAAGTTACCCCAAATATCCAGAAGGCAGACTCTCACTACTTTAAACCTCAGCTCAAGCTGTCACCTCTTCTTTACTACAACTTTCTACCCCCAACCTTCATGGCTCCCATTCCCCTTTCCCTCTTCATCTTTTGTTTTGTTTGTAGCACTTATTATCTTCTGACCTACTATATATTATTTATTATGTTTATTGTCTATTGTTTATCTCACCTTATTTTTCTATAAGCTACTTCAAGACAGACACCTTTGTCTCTTGTTTGTTTGTTTGTTTAGTCCTGCATCTCCAGCCTCTAGAGGAAATCTACCAGGAGAATAGGTATCAGTATACATTTGTCAAATAACTAGGTGGGTGAATAAATAATATGGAAAAATTAAACATATTCCAGGGAAGCAACTATTACACAAAGTATTTGGGGGGATCTTCAAACGTGAGGGACACAGTTTGAATTCCTTTTGTTCTTAAAGATGAATTTACATTTTGGAAACTACCAAAAGTCTTTCAGAGCCAAGGATAGTCAAAACAGAAGGTGAATAAACCAGACCTTATCTTTTTAGATTAAAAAATAAATTATGATATCATGAGACAACGTTTAATTCTTTGCTTCAAAGGCAAGCTATGAAGAAATTTTCAGGAAAAAATTCTAAAAATATTTTATTTGCCTGCTGCATATTTTGAATTAGTATGTGGTTTTCTAATGGGATAGTTTTGAAGTTAAGGTTTCTGATTTTTTTAAAGTACCATATTTGTCCTTTGCAGTATTGCTGAGATAAACATTTTCACTGAATTTGTTAATAGATAGTCTAGCAAAGTCCAGCTCTTGATTTCTATCAGATATGAGCAGCAAAGAGTGCTTTCTCCTTATTGTGTTTTCAGACATTGTGGGGCTTGTTCGTCTAGTCAAGGCTATGGTTTTTCCAGTGGTCATGTATGGATGTGAGAGTTGGACTGTGAAGAAGGCTGAGTGGCGAAGAATTGATGCTTTTGAACTGTGGTGTTGGAGAAGACTCTTGAGAGTCCCTTGGACTACAAGGAGATCCAACCAGTCCATTCTAAAGGAGATCAGTCCTGGGTGTTCTTTGGAAGGACTGATGCTAATGCTGAAACTCCAATACTTTGGCCACCTCATGTGAAGAGTTGACTCATTGGAAGAGACTCTGATGCTGTGAGGGATTAGGGGCAGGAGGAGAAGGGGACGACAGAGGATGAGATGGCTGGATGGCATCACCCACTCAATGGACATGAGTTTGGGTGAACTCCAGGAGTTGGTGATGGACAGGGAGGCCTGGCGTGCTGCAATTCATGGGGTCACAAAGAGTCGGACACAACTGAGCGACTGAACTGAACTGAACTGAGGCTGGTGGAGCTGGAAAAGGCAGCTGGGTCTGAAAAATCTTGAGCCCATTGATGTTGATGGTTAGTGACATAGCTGTTGTAGATCAATAATGGTAAAGTTTGTTTAGGGTTAACATTAAAGGAAACTTTTTTTTCTGAATTCTTGTATTCTTTTTATTTTTTGGCTGTGTGACTTGTGGGAATCTTAGTTCTCCAACCAGGGATCAAATCTGGGCCCACAGCAGTGAAAGCACAGAGTCCTAAACCCCTGGACCTCCAGGGAATTTCTGGCTTCTGGTATTCTTAATAGTATTTTTTTATTATTAATTATTTGTATGACAAACCAATAGTGTAATTGAAGTACTTTCTATGCATGCTGTAGTGTTTTATTTTATGCCTGTAATCACCCTTCCCTTCCTCTAGGTGATGAATGGCCATATAATTGCACTTTCTTGCACTTCTTAATTGGTCACTTTTTATCAAATGGGATAATAACCTATTGATTAATACTATAGATGCTTATTCAGCGGTCTTTCCTAATACTGGGTGAATTAGAAAAGCACTGCCCTCACTTAGTTAATAGCTTATTTTGCTCTCTGCTCTACTGCCCTCACTCTACATCTATTTTTTTGTTTGTTTTCTGGCATTAGAATATATAGACACAACTGTCTACCCTTATGTTTTTGCTGTCAGTCTACTAAGAATTGAGTGAGCAAGTGATCAGGCTTTCCTATAGTTGTTTCTAATTCCTTTTCCTGATACTAGGAAAATGCAAGACACTAAATAGATTTCATCTCAACTTCCAACCCAAACAATTTGCAGCTGTGTAACCAGTCTAGCTCAATGGGAAATCATGCCTTAATTGTTTAGTGATGTCTACCATCAGCATGTAATAGAGATTTAGGACACAGGCTAAGCTCACTACAGGCCATGGGAACAAGAACAAAGACCTTCAGGAGATGAATAGAAGGTGATGTTTAAGGGCTGAGAATAACTATTTCCTTAACCTGAGCATTCTGTGTTCGTGGACTTTCAGTTGACTCTGTCCTTTCCCTAACACCACATGGTTCTGAATGCAGTGACAAGAGTTGGGAGCAGGAGTGGAGGCAGGGAAGAAACAGGAGTTTATCTCCTCTTTGGCTGGAGGTCTCTCCCTACTTGGAATCCAAATTTATAAGATTTTCCTTTTGCAAAGGGCTTTGATACCTCATGGGTAGCACAGTGAAATATAGTCCACCACCAACCAAGGCAAGCTAGTTTGGGATATCACTATTTAAACATGTTATGCTCAATATTATTTGTATCAAATATGCATAAAATGTATAATTCATAAGACTTTATAAACACCACTTTTCTGGCACCTATCAATTCTCCTGGTAGGAAGCTGTTTGTTATGTAGGATGCTTACCTGAGTGGTATGATCCAGTTTTCATTCTTGAGGGATCTGAGCTCTCAGTTGCCCTACTTGTATGGTTCTAGTAGTGAACCATCATGCTTTACCTGTGGGCATACTTGTAGGACAACAGAATAACCCAGGAGATTCCCCCAAATTCCTTTCATGCTCTTCTCTGCCCCGCCATGTTGCAGCACCCTTGTTCTTCTACATAATATCAATCACCCAGCAAAAACTGTAGCATTATTTTTTGCCCGGTTGTCTAGTGGGCCCCAGATGGTCATCACCACACTTAACTTTCAGCCATGGAAGGCAAAAATAAGTTGCATGGGCAGAGTGTTAACTATCTTGATCTGCCTCTTATCATACTACTATGTTTTTTTCAGCCTGTATCTATGATCTCGAGGATTTTCCTATGACCAGATGAGTAAAGGGAAAATTTAAACCTAGGTTGTAGATGCTGGTCCCAGTCAAGAATCTACCTTCCAATGCAGAGGACACATGGGTTTGATCCCTGGTGGGGGAATATGCCATGGGACAACTAAACCCACACGCTGCAACTAGAGAGCCTGTGTGCCACAACTAGAGAAGCCCACACACTGCCACTGCTGAGCCTGGGCACTCCAGAGCCTGTGATTCCACAACTAGAGAGAGCCCATGCACTGCAATGAAGACACAGTGAAGTTCAAAAAAGTGGTCTCAACAGTATAATAGCCTCACTTGGACCTGCTCTCTTCTTCCTGAGATGTCTCTAGTATTATCTGCATCTCACATGTTACCTCTCCCTGTGGATTTTAGTCTCTGGACTACTGTTCTCAGGGCATGCTTCTTTCATTTTTCTTCTGTCTCTGCTTCTGACTCCCACCCCTTTCTGGCTTGATTCCTTGTGTATCTTTGAAATTTAATTGTAATCATCTTAACCCTGATCCTGCTTTAGCCAGCAAAGTACTTTAAAAACTAACCACAAGGTTGGAAAGGTTCCTTACTGTACAATTCTGGTTCCTAAAAACTATCTCATGACTAATTTAACTGTTTAATGACATCATAGTTATATTTCATTTTCTATTAACCACTCATCATTTGGGAAGAAAGATTTCAGATTAAGAGTAACTGTTACTTATGAATAACTCTAAATACTTAAGAGTTATTCATCATCTATTACCAGTAAGCAATTTACTCTCAAGATGATTTATTAAGGCCCAGACTAGCTATGGAACCAGGCCTGCAAAGAATTTACATGTTAAGAAATCTGAAAGTGTTCTTGTCCTCTTTCCAAATATAAACACTCTTGATAATATGGGCATACATTCTAATTAATTAGTCAAAAGTTGCATTGTATAGAAATAGCAGTGCTTTGTATCCCAGAGAAAGTACTAGGGGTAGTTAATAAATAATAATTATATTCTCATTTTCAGTAATCAGAAAAATAGCTTGAATAGAACAGATGAATGGCTTTCTGCAGCTGAATAAAAATCAAAATAATTAGCATATGTTATAAAAGTTCACTTTAGAAACAAGCTATTTTTAGGACTCTATCTTTGTAATTATCCCAAGATATCCTACACAAAATAAATAAATAAAAGAATGAATGAAAACTGCCATCAGGACCTCTAACTACTTATTCTGAATAAGAGTGGAAAATGCATGGGCTTGGAAAAACAAAGTGAGAAAGAGACCAAAATATTATTTAAGCCACTGTCCACATAAAGCATACCAGCAAAGTATACAAACCATAGAGTTATGTCTTGAAGAGCAGGGATTCCCTAAATTAAAAACACCGTGAGGAAGTACTGGCTAATTGAAAAAGGTACAAGAAATCTTTGCAACACCTAAAAAGAACTGAGTAAAATCTGTTGTCACAGAAAGGATAGAGCTCATTAATTTCCCATCTCCTGAAGGTAGAAGTCAATTGACTGTAAACAGACCATCCAAGCTCAAAGATTTATTATTTACCTACTTCTTCTAAATAGCTTAGCATCGTTAAACAGAGTAACAAGGCACAAAACTCAAGTTTAAATTAAGTCATATAGACAAGTGTGTTTCTGGATATTGGTTTAAATAAATACACATCATTCAAATAAATACCAAAAATAGGGATATGACCCTGAATCTATCAATGAAGTGACAGTTTTAAAATACTATCACCAACCAACAAGAGAGTAGAATATTTCAGTTCAAAACAGTTGCTCTAATACTAAAGTTGATTTTGGATACTTTGCACATTACAAGTTTCTTTGGAGAAACATGGCCAGGCAGAAAGCCTTTGAAAACACCAACTGTAATTATGTTGCTGTGGAGAATTCTGGATTCAATTGCCATAGATGGAAACCAAAGGATGAGCTAAAAATGCATTTCCAGATGTTTGCTGACCATCTCCACTTATGTGGCCCATATATATCTTTAAGATACACCCAGACTGGACTCATAGTTTCTCCCCTCTCTTGCCAAAAGAGAGCAAAACAAATGAAGAAAAACTTAAAAATAAATGGCTTGTCTCCTCCTTACTTGTTTCTTGTCTGGGTGAATAATGTCAATATTCATCCAGTCACTCATACCAGACACATGGGAATCATGCTTGATACCACCCTCTCTCATACTGCCTGAATTCAGTCTATCACCATGTGCTTTGATTCTGCCTCAAATTTGTCCTGTTTCTCTATCAGCATCAACCAAGTTTATCATAATCTCTGAGTTCCTCTACTGCAAAAGCCTCATAGTCTCCATCACCCACTTCAAACCCCTCCTATTTATTCTCTGTGCAGCAGTGTGATTTTATTTTTTTCCAAAAACAAAAATCTGGTCATGTCACACTGTTGCTTAAACTTCTCTCTGGTTCCCCATTGCTTTTATGAGGTGGGGTGAAGGGGGAAGCCACATTATTCCAATGACCTGTAAGGTCTTGCATGGTCAGATTTGGGTCAGGGGCTGGCTGAATTCCATCACTTCAAAGCATACAATTCCATCAACTCAAATGATACAAACAGTTAAAACCAGTTACAATAAAAATTAGATAATGGTGAAACCTAGAAGATACCCAAAAGAATCCATGATGTCCATGGCTACAAAACTATATCCCAGTTAAAATGCATGGACTTCGGGTCACCACTGACATAGTAGGTCACATTCAGGAAATTTGAAATATCTCAGCATGTTAAACTGTGACTTGGGTAGAATCATCCATGAAGTAGAACCCAGGTCTCTATAATTCCTGATTAGTATCCCTAATCTGTAACCATATTATAGTCACAAATCTTTGATCCTGTAACAATAGTATGACCACAAATCTCTGACCAAGTAAGTGAAGTCCATCAGAAATGGTTTAACCCTGCTCTCCCAGTAGGGTAAGTGATTTTGCAAACCCAGTAGGGCTGCCAGATAAAATATAGGACACCCATTTTAATTAAATTTCAGTTATTGAAGCTATTCGTTGTTCACCTGAAATTCAAACTTAACTAGGTATCTTATTGTTATTAGCTAAATCTGGCAACCCTAATAGCCAGTAAGATACAGAAATAATTATATAAACATTGAAGCAAACCAAACCCTTAGTTATTTACTCTTCTCATTTTAGGAATATGCTTTGTTATTATCTTGATTAGTCTCCAAGTTTGCAATTTAAGGTATTTAAGACATTTCACAAAAATTGACCTATTGGAGGTTCTAAAATAATATTTTTAATTTGAAATGTTTAGTTTTCATTAAACTACTAAAATGAGTAAGAGAATTGTGTTATCTGTATATGCAAAGTTTGAATGCTCATCAGAATGTGATTAGACCACTATCCAGTGAACCAGTGAAGTTGCTCAGTCATGTCTGACTCCGATCCCATGGACTGTAGCCTACCAGGCTCCTCTATCCATGGAATTTTCCAGGCAAGAGTACTGGAGTGGGTTGCCATTTCCTTCTCCAGGGGATCTTCCCAACCCAGAGATCAAGCCCAGGTCTCCCACACTGTAGACAGACGCTTTACCATCTGAGCTACCTTTTGGTTAATTAAATTTATCAGCATTACTATAGGACTTAGAAACATTTTGTTTATTAGGTATGTAAGATTACCCTGGGGGCTTCTCAGGTGGCTCAGTGGTTAAAAAAAAAAAAAAAAATCCGCCTGCCAATGCAGGAGATCCAAGTTCAATCCCTAGGTTGAGAAGATCCCCTGGAGAAGAAAATGGCAATCCACTCCAGTATTCTTGGGCTTCCCTGGTGGCTCACACAGTAAAGAATCCACCTGCAATGCAGGAGACCTGGGTTTGATCCCTGGGTTGGGAAGATCTCCTGGAGAAGGGAATGGCAATCCACTCCGGTATTCTTGCCTGGAGAATCCCAGGGACAGAGGAGCCTAGTGGGCTATAGCCCATGGGTTCTCAAAGAGTCAGACATGACTGAGCACCTCAACATGCACACAAGACGACTCTATCAAGTATTTGAAACGTCTATGGGAATCAAATTTATTCAATTTCCAAATGTATTTAAAGTAAAAAAATTAAGGGAAAATATATTAAGAGTTACTGAAAGAACAAGTGAAAGTGTCTTTTTAAAAAATTTTTGTACAAACATACCAGATTTATGAATAGAATAACAAAGCTTTACATTGAACTTAAAGGCTTAAGGAAAAATTTGATTTTAAACTTAGAGCTTTAGTTAGTTAGTATTAATGTAATCACAGCTATGTGTAATTTCACTCTTCACTCCAGTCACACTGGCCTTATTTCAGGCTTCTTTAGAGAGATCCCACCACAGGTATTTGCCACAAGTTGTTTCTTCTTCCTTGAGGCTATCTATGCTCCAACCCCGCCTTACCCTAATTAATTCCTTTTCACCTTTCAGATCTCAGCTAAAGCTCCATACTTTCTAAATAGGTCAAATCTTTCAGTACACACTCCTCCAGGATAGGAAGTAGAGGCTATTAGCTGTTATGGTTATTATTGCTCTTGTTATTGTTTTTATTTTTACCTCTTACTTTTCCTTCTTAGCACTTATCTTAGTCATAACTTTACACTAATTTTTGCCATTAATTGGGGTCTTTTATAAGCTCCCTCCTAGTTCAGTCAGTAAAGAATCTACCTGCAATGCAGGAGATCCGGGTTCAATTCCTGAGTCTGGAAGATCCCCTGAAGAAGGAAATGGCAACCCACTCCAGTATTTCTTGCCTGGAGAATCTCCATGGACAGAGGAGCCTGGCAGGCTACAGTCCATGGGATCACAAGAGTTGGACACAACTTAGCAACTAAACCACCACTGCATAAGCTCCAGAAGGGCAAAGACTACATTTGTCTTTAGTCACCATTTTATTATAGGTAGATGCTAGCATCTACCACATAGTAACCATGCAATAAATACTTGCAGAAAGAAAAGATAGACAAAGGTAAGCAAAGACAGATCCTGTTCTGTTTTCTCAAGAGGTGAACTGTGGGATTGAAAACCTGCATAAGAAGCACATCTACTCACCTTTCTCCTTTCCCTCCTTACAAACTCAGGCCATCTCTTCCCTATACTAACAGAAGAGAAATTTATCTTTATACTCTGGAGAAATTAAACAATTTAGGGACACTAGGCTGAAAACAAAGGACTTGAGTAAGTCTAAATACTGCAAGGGTATTTCCCTAGTGGTCCAATGGTTAAGACTCTGTGTTTCCACTGTAAGGGGCAGGGGTTCAATCCCTGGCCGGGGAACTAAGATCCCACACACCACATGTGCTAGAGGTGGGGATATTAAGGTCATTAAAGACAAAGAAAGATTTAGAAACTATTCAAGATTAAAGAAGACTGAACAAAAGTAATGAATTATCCTGAGCCAGAAAAATAAAGAAAGAAATGACTGGCAAAGAGCCCCAACAATCATCTTTCTCTGCTTGGCTCCCAGAATGCTGTAACCCAAATTTATATTTCTGACCCAGGAAGAATGGGGCATTTCACTCTGGAATGGCAGGTACTGATAGCTGGTCCCCTCATAACTGACCTACAATGCAGACTACCAGTCGAAAACACCACTGATCAACAAGGAACTTATCAGCTTTTTGTGCATAGCCATTAAATACAATTGAGAGCAAAAGTAAAGGAAGTCTCCAATGTAAAGACCAAGATAACAAACAATTCAGTGGAACTAGACAACCCAAAAAGTAGGAAAAAACCTTCAAACATTTATAATCAGTAGCCTGAGAGATTAGAAAGAATTCCCAAATCTATGAGAATATTGAATTTGGGATTTTTTTTTTTTAAAGAAAAACGATAATGATTAGAGAGTAAGAGCTCTTGGAAACTTAAATTATACTTCCCATATGTTAAAATCCATTACAAGTGGTTAAAGCTAAAGTTGAGAATATTTCCCCAAAATAGAACTAATGATATACATAGAATAAAGTGAGTAAATTAAAGAATCAATTGAGAGGAACCCACACCCAAATAATACAAGTTTCAGAAATAGAAGACAAGGAAAACAAAGGGGTAGGAAATCAAAGAAATAATGCAAGAAAAATCCCTAGAACAGAAAGATTTGTTTCAATATTAAGTGCCCAGTGTGAACTATTATTGTTGTTTAGTTGCTCAGTCGTGTCCAACTCTTTGAGACCCCTTGAACTGCAGCCCACCAGGCTCTTCTGTCCAAGGAATTTTCTAGGTAAGAATACTGGAGCAGGTTGCCATTTCCTTCTCCAGGGGAATCTTCCCAACTTAAGGATCGAAACCAGGTCTCCCACATTACAGGCAGATTCTTTATCTCTGAGCCACCTCAAATGATTATACCAAGTGTTAAATCAGAATACTTTTTCAGAGGTGCAAAGTACTGTATGGGGAAAATTATCCCCATAAAGTCTCCCAAGTTGGACAAACTCAAGTCTCTTCCCTCCTGTGTTTCTCCTTTACTCACACACTATTACCACATTCACAAAACTTCTGACACCAAGTATTTGGCTTTTCCCCACACCACCAAGCAGTTCTCCCACAGGAGGCAGGTGTTTGATGATTCAACTCAATTCTAACACTATCCACTGGGAGTTAGCATCAGATGCCACAGGTTGAGGGCTCAGTCCCATAAGACTGCCCCCCACTTCAGATGCCAAGAGCAAATTCAGGTTGTCACCTGTGCTTCTGACTGATGCCCTATAAACTAGAGAGTCCAAAGACTCTGGGTTCAATTAATTTGCTAGAGTGGCTCACAGAAGTCAAAGAAACATTTTACAGTAGTTTCCCCCTTATGTGAAGAGGGGATATGTTCTAAGGCCTCGCACAATAGATGCCTGGAACTGTGGATAGCACTCAACCCTATATAGACTATGTTTTTTCCTTATACATTCATACCTGTGATAAATATGTGAGCCATGAACTTCCAGATGTTCAAGCTGGTTTTAGAAAAGGCAGAGGAGCCAGAGACCAAATTGCCAACATCCGCTGGATCATGGAAAAAGCAAGAGAGTTCCAGAAAAATATCTTATTTCTGCTTTATTGACTATGCCAAAGCCTTTGACTGTGTGGATCACAATAAACTGTGGGAAATTCTGAAAGAGATGGGAATACCAGACCACCTGACCTGCCTCTTGAGAAACCTATATGTAGGTCAGGAAGCAACAGTTAGAACTGGACATGGAACAACACACTGGTTCCAAATAGGAAAAGGAGTAGGTCAAGGCTGTATATTGTCACCCTGTTCATTTAACTTATATGCAGAGTACATCGTGAGAAACGCTGGGCTGGAAGAAGCATAAGCTGGAATCCAGATTGCTGGGAGAAACATCAATAACCTCAGATATGCAGATGACACCACCCTTATGGCAGAAAGTGAAGAGGAACTAAAAAGCCTCTTGATGAAAGTGAAAGAGGAGAGTGAAAAAGTTGGCTTAAAGCTCAACATTCAGAAAACGAAGATCATGGCATCTGGTCCCATCACTTCATGGCAAATAGATGGGAAACAGTGGAAACAGTGTCAGACTTTATTTTTGGGGGCTCCAGAATCACTGCAGATGGTGATTGCAGCCATGAAATTAAAAGATGCTTACTCCTTGGAAGAAAAGTTATGACCAACCTAGATAGCATATTGAAAAGCAGAGATATTACTTTGCCAACAAAGGTCCGTCTAGTCAAGGCTATGGTTTTTCCAGTGGTCACGTATGGATGTGAGAGTTGGACTGTGAAGAAGGCTGAGTGCCAAAGAATTGATGCTTTTGAACTGTGGTGTTGAAGAAGACTTTTGAGAGTCCCTTGGACTGCAAGAAGATCAAACCAGTCCATTCTGAAAGAGATCAGCCCTGGGATATCTTTGGAGGGAATGATGCTAAAGCTGAAACTCCAGTACTTCGGCCACCTCATGAGAAGAGTTGACTCATTGGAAAAGACTCTGATGCTGGGAGGGATTGGGGGCAGGAGGAGAAGGGGACGACAGAGGATGAGATGGCTGGATGGCATCACTGACTCGATGGACGTGAAGATGTCTGAGTGAACTCCGGGAGTTGATGATGGACAGGAAGGCCTGGCGTGCTGCGATTCATGGGGTTGCAAAGAGTCGGACACGACTGAGTGACTGAACTAAACTGAACTGAAAAGAATAATAGCAATAACCAATAATAAAATAGAACAATTAGAACAATATATTATAATAAAACATAGTCTCAGTGACGCCCAGAGGAAAACTGAGTGGTGGGAAAATTTTTAGGAAAAAAAGGACTTTTTATTTTATTTTATTGCTATTTTTAATTTGTAAATACAGTAGTCCCACCCACACACCCCCCAGGGACCCTTAGTGGATCTGAAACTGTGGATAGTACTGAACCTTATATAGGCTTCTCAGGTGGTTCAGCGGTAAAAAAAAAAAAAAAAAAAAAAATCCTCCTTCCAATGCAGGAGACCCTGTTCGATCCCTGGATTGAGAAGATCCCCTGGAGAAGAGTATGGCAACGTGCTCCGGTATTTTTGTCTGGGAAATCCCATGGAAAGAGGAGCCTGGCAGGTTAGGGTCCGTGGGATCGCAAAACAGTGACTAAACAGCTGTTTAGTGACTGAACAACTGAACCCTATAGAGAGACTGTTTTTTTCCTATACATAAACAACCATGATAAAGTTTAATCTAAAATTAGGTACCATAAGATATTAATGACAATAACGAATAATAACAATAAACTGTAATAAAAGATAGGTTAATAAGGTCTCTCACCAAAAATCTTATTTTTCTATCTTAACTAAGCACTTCACACCGTGGCCGTACTTTTGCAGTTTGAAGTGTCAGCAAGTCAGCAAGACTAGCATGAATTCCTCTTCACAGTTTCACGGCTAGAACACTTGTTCTTACTGTAGATCTTAACAACTTAACAAATGATGTTTTTTCTTTCCTTCTTAAGTCGAGAAGTTTTACCTTTTTACATAAAGGAAGCACTTTGCAGCTTCTCTTTGGAGTGTCTGAATTGCCAACATCACTACTCCTGAGCTATGAGGCCTTTACCAAGTAAAATAAGGGTTACTTGGACACAAGGCTGTGATACTGAAATAGTTGCTCTGATACCGGAGCCGGCTACTAACCGAGTAGGGGCCAGAAACTCTAGGTAAACGGATGATTCACGTTTTGGGCAGGATGAAGTGAGACAACACAAGATTTCATTGTGCTACTCAGAACAGCATGCAACTTAAAACTTACAATTATTTATTTCTCGCATTTTTCCATTTAATATTTTCAGACTGTGGTTGATCCCAAGTAGCTGAAACCACTGAAAGTAAAACTGCTTGGCGGGGAGGGTACTGTACTTATTAGATTACTGGTTTATTACAAAGGATATTAGAGGATGTAAACAACAGCCAGATGAAGAGATAGTGAGCACAACATGCAGGACGGCATATGGATGCATTCTTGTTCACCAAACTGGAATTTCTGTAAATCTCATTCTTTTGCATTTTTAAAGAGGCTTCATTACACAGGCGTAATTGATTAAATGATTGGCCATTGGTGATTGAACTCAATCTTCAGCCCATCTTGCCTTCCCAGAGGTCAGGGGGCAGGACTGAAAGTTCCAACCCTCTATTCTCCGGGTTGGTTATGCTGGCAACAAGCCCCAACCCTTCTGTGACACAAGGGCTTTCCTAAATCACCTTATTAACATAACAAAACACACTATTGCTCTCAACACTTAGGGAATGCTAAGAGTTTTAGCAGCTCTGTGCCAGAAAAGGGAAAGTGAAGTGAACGTCTCTCAGTCCTGTCCCACTCTTTGCGACCCCATGGACCTATGGAATTCTCCAGGCCAGAATACTGGAGTGGGTAGCCTTTCCCTTCTCCAAGGGATCTTTCCAACCCAGGTCTCCCTCATTGCAAGCGGATTCTTTATCAGCTGAGCCACAAGAGAAGCCCTCCAGAAAAGGGGATACAGATCAAACATAAATTTCTTATTATAAATCACATGACACCTTCTTAGCAAACTATTTGAAGATGGGCTGCACTAAAACAAAGAAGTAAACCAAGGAAGAATGAGAAGTAGAGTCCAGGAAACTGGAGATGACCACAAGAAAACTCTCCCATAAAATGGTGAATGAAAGTTGAGCTTTCCTGGATGGCCATCATGGAACTGGCTTAGATAGCCAGGAGATTATGAAGGTAGAGAGAACAGTGGAGGAAGAGAGATATTGGGCTGAAAGAACACCTGTCATGTGATTGTAACAATGGGTTTTAGCTATCTGGTAAAGAGTCTGGGGATAATGTTGTTTAGTTGCTAAGTCATATTTGACTCTTTTGAGAACCCATGAACTGTAGTGCACTAGGTTCCTCTGTTCATGGGATTTCCCAGGCAAGAATACTGGAGTGGGTTGCCATGCCTTCCTCCAGGGGATCTTCCCAACCCAACCGAACCCACATCTCCTGCATTACAGGTGGCTCCTTTACCACTGAGCCACCAGGGAAGCCCAGAGAAAACATTGGAAGCAGTAAATAAATAAAATAAAGAAACAGAAAATAAGAGGATTGTTAACTTTATGGAAAGTAAAACTGTACAGTTTTTAATAGTCACAGTACACTGTATGACTCAGCAATGCATAATAATCAAAATAATGTTTGTACAAATATTGATTTTTTATTCATTTTATTGGACTATAATTGCTTTACAGTGTTGTGCTAGCTTCTGCTGCACATCAGCATGAATCAGCTATATGTACACATATATCCCCTCCCTCTGGAGCCTCTCTCCCACCGCCACCCACCCCACCCCTCTAGGTCATCACAGTCAGATGACTACAATTACTGTCATCGATAACATCATTAACATACAGACTCAAGTGGTTTCTCCAGGACAAGATGAGCTAACAGACCCCACCCCGACCCCCCATCATGGACCACCAGACCAGAGACTTGCAAAGCATAGGCATCTTGACTGCTGAAACTACTTTAAGAAATGTTTACAAGACAATGGTTAACCCCGATTTCTTTGTTTTTCCCCCTTAAAAACTCCTAATTCAAAGGCCAACTTGGAGTGGATCTGACGCTGTCTCCCAGTCCTTTGCTTGGCACCCTGAAAGTAAGCACTATTCTTTCCTTCATCACAACCTGGCGTCAGTAGGTTGGCTCTGGTGTGCATCCAGCAAGCAAACCTGAGTTTGGCTTGGTAACAACAGAAATATATTCCAGAGCGGGACTAAGGGATTGGGTAAAGAACTTCTGTTTTCAGACTTGTAATACAATTTAGCTTAAAAAATATATATTCAAGTATAAAAATTGCTTTCCAATGTTGTGTTAGTTTCTGCTGCACAGCATAGTCAATCAGCTATATATATATATACATATAGACCCTCTTTTTTGAATTTCCTTCCCATTTAGGTCACCATAGACCATTAAGTAGAGTCCCCTGTGCTACATAGTAGGTTCTTGTTAGTTATCTATTTTATACATGGTATCAATAGTATATATAGGTCAATCCCAGTCTCCCAATTCCTTCCACTTTTCCTACCTTTTCTCCTTGGTATCCATACGTTTGTTCTCTACATCTGCGTCTCTATTTCTGCTTTGTAAATTGTTGTTGTTCAGTCATTCAGTCATGTCCAACTCTTTGCAACCCCATGGACTGCAGCAAACCAGGCTTTCCTGTTCTTCACCAACCTCCGGAGCTCGTTTAAACTCATGTGCATCCAGTCAGCATTGGTCCCCTTTTCCTCCTGCCTTGAATCTTTCCCAGCACCAGGGTCTTTTCCAATGAGTCAGTTCTTTGTATCAGGTGGCCAAAGTATTGGAGTTTCAGCTTCAGCATCAGTCCTTCCAATGAATATTCAGGACTGATTTCATTTAGGGTTGACTGGTTGGATCTCCTTGCAGTCCAAGGGACTCTCAAAAGTCTTCTCCAACACCACAGTTTAAAAACATCAATTCTTCGGTGCTCAGCTTTTTTTATAGTCCAACTCTCACATCCATACATGACCACTGGAAAAACCATAGCTTTGACTAGATGGACCTTTGTTTGCAAAGTAATGTCTCTGCTTTTTAATATGCTGTCTAGGTTGGTCATAGCGTTTCTTCCAAGAAGCAAGTGTCTTTTAATTTCATGGCTGCTGTCACCATCTGTGGTGATTTTGGAGCCCAAAAAAATAAAGTTTCTCACTGTTTCCACTATTCACCCATCTATTTGCCATGAAGTGATGGGAAAGGATGCCATGGTCTTAGTTTTCTGAATGTTGAGTTTTAAGACAACTTTTTCACTCTCCTCTTTCATTTTCAACAAGAGGCTCTTTAGTTCTTCTTTGCTTTCTGCCATAATGGTGGCATTCCTTCTTAGAAGACCTCAAAGGCTCTTGTTGCCTTTAAAAAGAAGTCAGACTACTTCAAAGGACTCCACAGTCTATACTTGGCTCTCTTTTCTTTATTGTATCTCCCACTACAACCCGGTTACTGGGAAAGATTGAGGGCAGAAAGAGAAGGGGGCAACAGAGGATGTGATGGTTGGATGACATCACTGACTCAATGAACATGATTTAGGAAACTCTTCCAAACTCTGGAAGATAGTGAATGACAGAGAAGCCTGCTGTGCTGCAGTCCATGGGGTCGCAAAGAGTAGGACATGACTGAGCAACTGAACAACAACAACTACTATAGTACCACAGGTACTTCACAATCTGGCCTTATCAGATCATTTACCATTCCCCAAGTGCTTCCACATATGGACCTTTGTGCTGGCTAACCCTCCACCTGGAATGCTTCCTCCTGCCTCTTTGATTCTCCGTCCCCCTCCCCCACTCCACCTTGCTGTACCCACCTGTAGCCATCCTGCCTTCATTGCTCAGCTCAAACCAGACTTTGTTTTGCAGACTTCCATAAATTTCACCAGACACAAGTCATTTCTCCATTCCCAATACTCCCGTTAGGTTCTGTATCTCTACTGTTAACCACAATTCTTTGCACTGATACATAACTGCTGCTTCCTCCAGACCAGTGTAGAGTGTGAATTAGAATTACCTGGGTTCTTCATAGCAATTCAGACTCCAGAGCTCCAATCCAGCCCTGTGGAATCAAAAGCTCTGCAGATAAGTGCTGAAAATCTGCATTTTCACAAGCTCTCCAGGTGATTCTTAGGCTTACTAAAGTTCCAGAACATTTGGCCAACACTGAGACACCCCTCAAAAGAATCATGTCTTGGGACTTCCCTGATGGTCCAGTGGCTAAGACTCCATGCTCTCAGTGCAGGACACATGGGTTCTATCCCTGGTCAGGGAACTAGATCTCACATGCCACAGCTAAGAGTCCACATGCTGCAACTAAGACCCAGCACAACCATATAAATAAAAATAAATATTAAAAAAAGAATTACACCTCATGCTTCTGTGGATTCCTTCTCCCTCCAAATCTGTTGCCCAGCATATAGTAATTATTTAATAAAAATTTAAATATTAATTTAAGGTGGCCACAAGAGGAACTTGGAATGGAAGTCATCAATGGAAATCCCAAGAATTATATAACACCTTCTCCAACTTAGTTTTTTCAGCTTAATTTTACTCTACTTAATTTTACTCTAAAGGCAAGGGAAAGCATTCAAGGTCTTAAGGATATCAAAATGTATTATTCTGTCTTCTCTCCACATTTCCTAATCCACTATTGAGTTTTCAGAAATGCAAAACAAAAGGTGTAGCTTTTAATATCTACTACACTAGAAAAAGAACTCTGTGTAGCAATTCTTAATCAGAATGAGAATAATGTTCTTGCCCTTCATCCCTGCAGCTTTTAATATCTGTACACTATATTTAATCATCTGGGCCCCTTAATTTACTGACATTTAAATGATCTCAAATTAGATTTCCTGGAGCACTGTTCCAAATAAGTAACTTTTTAAGATAATGCAAGGTCTTATTAGTCGCAAATCATGCCCCTGGTTGCCACTTGCAGCTTCTACACCTTCTTGAAAAATTACCTTATTTAAAGGATTTTTTTTTTCAATGTGGCCAGAGTCTATATAATGATTTAACTATCTGAGATTTTACATTTTAGCCAGAATAATATCAAAATAGTGCAACATAATAGAAAAGAAGCTTCTTTCTCGTACTTAGTGCAAAATAAGCTTGAACACTTGAAATTACAATATGTGATAATATTTTTATATTTATGCCATATTATTTTCACATATATCATTACATTTAGTCTTCAAAATTTCCTTATGAGGCTAATAAACATGCTATTGTTTTTTATTGAAATATAGTTTATTTACAATGTTGTATTAGTTTTTAGTATACAACAAAGTGATTCAGTTACATATCCTTTTTAATATTCTTTTCCATTATGATTTTTCATATTCTTTTCAATCATGTTTTCTTGCAGGATATTGAACATTGTTCCCTGTGCTATACATTCAGTTCAGTTCAGTTCAGTCGCTCAGTCGTGTCTGACTCTTTGCGACCCCATGAATCGCAGACTCCAGGCCTCCCTGTCCATCACCAACTCCCGGAGTTCACCCAAACTCATGTGCATCGAGTCAGTGATGCCATCCAGCCATCTCATCCTCTGTCGTCCCCTTCTCCTGCTCCCAATCCCTCCCAGCATCAGGGTCTTTTCCAATGAGTCAACTCTTCGCAGGAGGTGGCCAAAGTATTGGAGTTTCAGCCTCAGCATCAGTCCTTCCAAAGAACATCCAGGACTGGTCTCCTTTAGGATGGACTGCTTGGATCTCCTTGCAGTCCAAGGGACTCTCAAGAGTCTTCTCCAACACAACAGTTCAAAAGCATCAATTCTTTGGCACTCAGCTTTCTTCATAGTCCAACTCTCACATCCATACATGACCACTGGAAAAACCATAGCCTTGACTAGACAGACCTTTGTTGGCAAAGTAATATCTCCACTTTTTAAAATGCTATCTAGGTTGGTCATAACTTTTCTTCCAAGGAGTAAGCATCTTTTAATTTTCTGGCTGCAATCACCATCTGCAGTGATTTTGGAGCCCCAAAAAATAAAGTCTGGCACTGTTTCTCCATCTATTTCCCATGAAGTGATGGGACCAGATGCCATGATCTTAGTAGGACCCTATTTTTATCCATTTTATGTATTAAAGCTTGCATCTGCTAATCCCAAACTCCCAATTCATCCCTCCCCAATCCGCCTCCCCCTTGGCAACCACCAGTTTGTTCTGTATGTATGTAATTCTGTTTCTGTTTCTTAGATGGGTTTATTTGTGTCATATTTCAGATTCTATATATAAGAGATATCATATAATATTTCTCCTCCTCTATCTGACTTCATGTAGTAAGATAGTCTATAGGTTCATCTGTGTTGTTGCAATAGCATTGTTTCATTCTTTTTTATGGCTGAGTAATTTCCATTGTATGTATGTACCACGTCTTCTTTATCCGTTCATCTGTCGATGGACCCTGAGGTTGCTTCCATGTCTTAGCTATTGTGAACAGTGCTACAATGAACACTGTTGTGCATGTATCCTGTCAATGCTTTTTTTCCAGATGGATGCCCAGGAGTGGAATTGCTAGATCATAAGGCAATAGAGTTGCTATTATTTTTTTTTAGTTGTTATTATTAAGTTCAGTTTATGGATAAGAAAATGGGTTTCAGGGAAGTCATGTGATTTAACCCAAAGCACATCATTTCCACTGTAAGCATTAGTGGTTTAGTGGTAGAATTCTTGCCTGCCATGCAGGAGGCCTGGGTTTGATTCCCGGCCAATGCAAGAACACTCATGTTTGGGGCTTCCCTGATGGCTGAGACTGTAACGAATCTGCCTGCCATACAGGAGATCCAGGTTCAATCCCTGGGTTGGGAAGATCTCCTGGAGAAGGGAATGGCTACCCACTCCAGTATTCTTGCCTGAAGAATCCCATGGACAGAGGAGCCTGGCAGGCTACAGTCCATGGAGTTGCAGAGTCAGACACTACTGAGCAACTAATACATCATTACAACACAAACCCAAATCTTCTGACACTACAAAGCACGTTCATTTGACTGTTTTGCAGTTTCTCAAACTTCATGGACTGTCACAATTAGGACATATATCCCTAAGGTGTAACTACCCATTTGTCTCCACCAATTCAAGATACAACTGACCATGTACTGACAAACCATGGCCATTCCAACTCCCTACAGATGCGTTTCAGACATGGCAGGATCACATGATACAGGTGGCACCTACTTTGCATACACACAAAGCCAGGCCAAACTAGACTCCCTATTGGAAAAGGATGGCAGAGTACAAGTCCCCTGTTAGTCACATGCTCAGCCCACAGTCTTATCCCTATTCCTACAAATACAGCACAAACTAGCCCTGACCTTCACAGAAGAGGGCCTGTTGTGCTGGTGCCTCTCCCCTGAGTACATACAGTTTAGAATAGGATGGAACCTATGGCTGAAGTTAAGGATATAATATATTTGGGAAAGACAATAGACATGGAGGAAAGAGGTGGGGCAAGCATGTAATACCTCCATGTAAGTGTGGAACTTGGAGTTTGAAAATTCTGACATCCAAATAAGAATCATTAAAACAGTTCTGTTTTCCTATACAAAGCAAACATCAGGTATTTATAGAGCAAATATTATGGGCCTGGCACTGAATTTAACACTACAGGAAATAGAAAAATGAATGAGACATGGACCATGCCCTTGAAAAACTCACACTGCAGAGAGGGAAGTAGACACATAAACAATTACAGAACAGCATGATATGTGGTCTAATGGCCCTAGAATAGGAGTCATCACTACTATTTTTAGTAAGGAATTAGTGGGGCTATGTTGTAGATACAGCATCAACATCACCAATGCATAACCATGAGTGTTCTATTTTGTGTCCTAAATTACCCCTAGATGAACCACTCCTAGACTCTTGAAGTGTTCTGTTACAATATAGAACTACATTGTTCTACAAAGCAAGTACAGTTCAGTCGCTCAGTCGTGTCCGACTCTTTGCGACCCCAGGAATCGCAGCACGCCAGGCCTCCCTGTCCATCACCAACTCCCGGAGTTCACTCAGACTCACGTCCATCAAGTGGGTGATGCCATCCAGCCATTTCAACCTGTCATCCCCTTCTCCTCCTGCCCTCAATCCCTCCCAGCATCAGAGCTTTTTCCAATGAGTCAACTCTTCACATGAGGTGGCCAAAGTACCGGAGTTTCAGCTTTAGCATCATTCCTTCCAAAGAAATTCCAGGGCTGATCTCCTTCAGAATGGACAAGTTGGATCTCTTTGCAGTCCAAGGGACTCTCAAGAGTCTTCTCCAACACCACGGTTCAAAAGCATCGATTCTTCGGTGCTCAGCCTTCTTCACAGTCCAACTCTCACATCCATACATGACCACTGGAAAAACCATAGCCTTGACTAGACGGAACTTTGTTGGCAAAGCAATGTCTCTGCTTTTCAATATGCTATCTAGGTTGGTCATAACTTTCCTTCCAAGGAGTAAGCGTCTTTTAATTTCATGGCTGCAGTCATCATCTGCAGTGATTTTGGAGCCCCAGAAAATAAAGTCTGACACTGTTTCCACTGTTTCCCCATCTATTTCCCATGAAGTGATGGGACAAGATGCCATGATCTTCATTTTCTGAATGTTGAGTTTTAAGCCAACTTTTTCACTCTCCTCTTTCACTTTCATCAAGAGGATTTTTAGTTCTTCTTCACTTTCTGCCATAAGGGTGGTGTCATTTGCATATCTGAAGTTATTGATATTTCTCCTGGTAATCTTGATTTCAGCTTGTGCTTCTTCCAGCCCAGCGTTTCTCATGATGTACTCTGCATATAAGTTCAATAAGCAGGGTGACAATATACAGCCTTGACATACTCCTTTTCCTATTTGGAACCAGTCTGTTGTTCCATGTCCAGTTCTAACTGTTGCTTCCTGACCTGCATACAAATTTCTCAAGAGGCAGGTCAGGTGGTCTTTGTAAATATTATAATTTACAAAGCAAATTATAATATTAATTTTTAAATCTCCACTGTGTATACAAAGTTTCATAAGAGACTTCAACAAAGATGCTCTTATATTAGCTAGATATATATAGAAACTTATGAAACATTATCTAAAGGCGAAATGAATACTTTTGACAAAAAAGTAACAAGAGGAATATGTTTGTTTCTAACAAAAATGTGACAGTATTATGTGAACCTCCCCCTCACCCTGGTCTCTTGGAGATTTCAAAAAGTCACTAAGGTGTCAAAGTATGCCATTACCTCTTACTTTTTCTGTCTAGAAGAAATGAATACAGTGTTTCAATTATAGTCTTCCCTCTGGGGCAAGAGAGCTAATGTATTATTTATTTTAAAAGGAATTAAAATTAAGATGCTAGGAGAAGGCAATGGCACCCCACTCCAGTGCTCTTGCCTGGAGAATCCCATGGCCGGAGGAGCCTGGTGGGCTGCAGTCCATGGGGTCGCTAAGGGTCGGACACGACTGAAGTGACTTAGCAGTAGCAGCACATCATAATTTCATCTAATTTTTCACCAATGAAAATAAAAAATAAAATTTGCAGAAAATTAAACATGTGTAGGTCTCAACCACTTAATTCCCTCAATTCTGATATTAAACTTTTGAATAAGACATCCCTTCGGAAAGCTAGCTCAAAATAACAGCTGTTTTGCACCATTCCTAAAATCACAATCTTCATCAAAAACCCATGTCTTGAACTTTCTGAAAGATAATTGTTACTGGGTATTTCAACAGAAATTTGAAAGGAGTGGGATACCCTGAACTCACCTGTAGGGTAGTTGCACACAAATCTTAGTAAACAATTTTACCACAAACTCACTAGATAGATGTAAAGGGCACTGCTCACAAATTCACCTACGTGGCTTTTTTGATATGATATGTAATAACAGTAAAATATACATGAGCCTTATTTCTAAGCCCTCAATATGAAGAAAAACTCACTGAAGAAATCGTCTATTCCTTCCCACACAATTCTAGAGCCCTAGGCTTCCCTAAGGCGTTAGTGGTAAAAATCCACCTAACAATGCAGGAGATGTGGGAGACACAGGTTCGATCCCTGGGTCAGGAAGATCCCCTAGAGGAGGATATGGCAACCCACTCCAATATTCTTGCCTGGAAAATCCCATGAACAGAGGACCCTGGTGGGCTACAGTTCATAGAGTCACAAAGAGTTGGACATGATTGAGCATCTGAGCGCAACCTACAAACTTCCCAAGGCCACACAGCTGTCCGATAGCTTGCAGCATGGTTGTGAAAGCTGCTTCGAAGCTTGCTCTAAGGGTCATAGCATTGAAGCAATCCATCTCCTACACAACTATACATATGCCTGGCTTGAACAGGCAATCCAAGGACATATGAAAGGATGATCCACTCCTTCCCAAGGTTTCAGTTGAATACAGCTGATATCTAGCTCTGCAAACCTCCTTTGAGGAATCATGTCCACAGCATGGCGTCAGGCCACCTCTACCCCCACCCACATGTACAGAGGTCCCCCCTTCTTCATAGAGAACATGTTCCAAGATCCCTAGAGGATGCCTGAAACAGAGGACAGTGCCAAATCTTATATATACAATGCTTTTCCTATGCATACACACCTATGATAAAGTTTAATGTCTAAATTAGAGATTAATGGCAATAACTAATAATAGAATGATTGCAAGAATTTACTGTAATAAAAATTATGTGAGCATGGTCTCTCTCAAAATACCTTATTGTATACATTTAATTCCTTTTCCATCTCAAGCACTTACCACACACTGTGGCCCTATTTTTCAGTTTGAGGTGTGACAGCAAAACTAGCGCAAATTTCTTTTTCCTTCTTCACAGAAGCCTCAGCATACAATGTTTTCTTTCTGTATTCGGTTGAGAACTTAGACCTTTTCACTTAAAGGGAGCGCTTTACAGCTTCTTTTTGGCATATTTGAACTGCAAGCTTGTGCTTTGAGGCCATTATTAAGTGTAAAGCAAGGATTACTTAGATGCAAGCACTGCAGTGCTGCCTCTGTCTGATAACCGAGGCAGCTACTAGGTGACTAATGGGGGGTTCCTCTGGACAAGGGAGTAATGCATGTCCTGGGAGGGATGGCTGATGTCATGAGCTTTCACCGTGCTGCTTAGAAGGGTGCGCAACTTAAAATGTGTGCACTGTGTATCCTGGAATTTACTATTTAATATTTTCAGACCATGTTGGACCTCAGGTAACTGAAACCTCAGAAAGCAAAGCCATGGATAAGGAGGACTCCTCTAGGGCATTCTTAACATTTATCCAAGGTCTCTGTTCCAATCTGCTTCACAACCTACCTTTTATTCAGTGTCCTAAGTGATTCTTTTCATCCCAGCTTTGACCTTTGTTATTAATTATGCCATTTACAGCCTCATCTCATACTGTACCAAAAACTTGACACCGTTTTCCCAATTCTGAAGTCTCGTTTTTCTCAACTCTGATTTGGCTATGCCCTCTGATTCTGTTACTGCAGAAGCTCTGAGTAACCACCTGGTCCAATCTTGGCCCCTAAACTGTCACATGTGGAGGCTCCATAGGTGAAACATGTGAAAGAACACAGGGCTGAGGTCCAAATATACAGTTTGTATGTAACATGCGTACACTCATGAACACACTTAAATCACATGCTGGTTCACATGGTGCAAAAGTATGGATTGACCCCAATAAATAGAACACCAGGCCCTTGGAATCTCTCCCTCTTTCCCTCTTTTCCCCTTTCTTCCCACAACCTCACTGTGTGGCCCTAGTAGTGAGACTTAACCTTAGGTAGTGAAAGTCGCTCAGTCGTGTCCGACTCTTTGCAACCCCGAGGACTATACAGTCCATGGAATTCCCCAGGCCAGAATACTGGAGCGGGTAGCCTTTCCCTTCTCCAGGGGATTTTCCCAACCCAGGAATCGAACCCAGGTCTCCAGCATGGCAGGCAGATTCTTTACCAACTAAGCCACAAGGGAAGCCCAAGTGGCCCTAGACGTGCCATATAATTTCCAGGATGTGTAATAAATCTTTTACAAATTTTCTCCTGATAGTTATTGCTGAAGTTATCTTTCAATCATAATAAGAGCCATAAGGGCCAATCCAGCCACAACATTGGTTATTGATCGGCTGAGACCAGCACACAACAGTTATTCTACCATCGAATAATGGCATTATTTTTCTATATCTAAAAAATATCAGCATGTGACACCAGAATTGGAACACATGACATCTCATACCACAGAATAATATGCTGGGAGCCAAACAACAGAATGCTGATTCTGTATATGAACTGTGCAAATGTTTCATTAAAGAAGACTGAAATAAGTTGTCATGGAAATTGTTCCACTCTGAGACTTACTGAATATACCAATATTGCATTTCTATACCTGCCACATCTCCCTAAATGTAAGCCACCCAGCTTCATAGGAACTATAAATTTTGTTGTAAAAGGGAAAAGAGTTGGTCTAGGTCTTTGTAATAGTTAGAAAAAGCATAAACTGAACTATATTGCTTTTTCGATCATTAAAATTAGAACCTGAATTTTTAAGTAGTAACCTCTGTTGTTTTTGAAAGTGTAAATACGGCACCATAAAATTTACTTCCTTAGTCCACCTTTCATTGTGCATGGTCCTCATTAAATTGCCTAGAGGTAACTAGAGAAATAAATTGAAATTGGAAGACTAAACACCTCCCCCATCCTCTTCACTCTGCTTATATAGGACGTAAAGGGAATGAGAACACTAAACTGAGCCCTTACAAGAAGTATGTGATCTCAGAGCTGTAACAGTCTTAAAGAGCTAAGAGAGAGGACATCAAGACAAATACGGTGGGACTTCCCTGGTGCTCCAGTGGTTAAGAATCTGCCTTACAATGCATGGGACGTGGGTTCAATCCCTGGTTAGTTATCTAAGATCCCATATGCTGAGGCGCAACTAAGACCACGAGCTGTAACTACTGAACCTGTGCACAGCAATCAAGATCCTGCATGCCACAACTAAGACACAACACAGCCAAATAAATAAATTTTTTAAAAAGAAAAATATGGCTCAGTGTCGCCTCCTTCTTACATTCAGTAAAGCCCAAAGAGAAATAATATGAAAGCTGAGAATGAAGGAAGGCACACTCTTGATGAAATTATTCAAAACACACCAACAGTAATTTAAAATTCAAATGCGAAGGACACGATCATGGTAAATCACAAACCACTGTGGGTTTGCAAATGAGCTGCTGTTAAAATAGTCTTACTGAAAACCAAGAGAACTCTAGCAGCAGGCTGTGTGTGAACAAGCACCATGGGAGCCTTACAACCCTGAATTTGAGTTTTCAGTAAGCTTAAGCAATGTACTGATTTTAGCTTCTGAAGATCAAGCTTCAAAAATCATTAATCACTCTCTTGGTAATTTTTTTTTAAATTGAAGTATAGTTGATTTGTGTTAATTACTGCTGTACAGCAAATTCAAGTATCTATATGTATGGGCTTCCCTGGTGGCTTAGATAGTAAAGAAGCTACCTGCAATGCAGGAGACTTGGGTTCGATCCCTGAGTCGAAAAGATCCCCTGGAGAAAGAAATTGCTACCCACTCCAGTATTCTTGCCTGGAGAATTCCATGGACAGTCAGACACGACCGAGTGACTAATACACACACACACAAATATATATGTGTATACATATATATATTCTTTTTCATTATTTTTTATCATTGCTGCTAAGTCGCTTCAGTCGTGTCCGACTCTGTGCAACCCCATAGACGGCAGCCCACCAGGCTCCCCATCCCTGGGATTCTCCAGGCAAGAACACTGGAGTGGGTTGCCATTTCCTTCTCCAATGCATGAAAGTGAAAAGGGAAAGGGAATTCGCTCAGTCATGTCCAACTCTTAGCAACCCCATGGACTGCAACCTACCAGGCTCCTCTGTCCATGGGATTTTCCAGGCAAGAGTACTGGAGTGGGGTGCCGTTGCCTTCTCTGATTTTTTTATCATTGGATATGGAATATAGTTCTCTGTGCTATACAGTAAGATCTTCATAAGTTAATAGTATAGAATAATGGTCAAGAGCATGAACTCTGGAGTCAGATTGCTAGATTTAAATCATAACTCTGTCGTTTATTGGTTATGTGTCTTTGGGCAAATTACCTAAGGTCTTTGTGCCTCAGTTTTTCAGCCATAAAGTGGGGGCAATAGAATTAACATCTCCCTACAGTGTTGTTTAATCAGTATTTATACATTGCTTAGGGCTGTGCCAGGCATTGAGTAAGCTGTATATGAGTATTTGTTAAGTGAAAAAGCAGGTTCTCTTGCTGCTGCTGTTAAGTCACTTCAGTCGTGTCCAACTCTGTGCGACCCCATAGACGGCAGCCCACCAGGCTCTCCCGTCCCTGGGATTCTCCAGGCAAGAACACTGGAGTGGGTTGCCATTTCCTTCTCCAATGCAGGAAAGTGAAAAGTGAAAGTGAAGTCGCTCAGTTGTGTCTGACTCTTAGCGACCCCTAGACTGCAGCCCACCAGGCTCCTCCATCCATGGGATTTTCCAGGCAAGAGTACTGGAGTGGGGTGCCAGTGCCTTCTCCTAGTCATACATAAAACGATAGTCTCTGGAATCCTGTGTCATTTGCCTGCAACAGCTGAAGAAAGAACTTATACTCTTAGATTCAGCTTCCCTGGTGGCTCAGATGTAAAGAATCTGTCTGCAGTGCAGGAGACCCAGATTTGATTCTTGGGTCAGGAAGATCCCCTGGAGAAGGAAATGGCTGCCTGCTTCAGTATTCTTGCCTGGAGAATCCCATGGACAGAGCAGCCTGGCGGGCTACGGTCCAAGGGGTCGCAAAGAGTCAGACACGACTGAGTGACTAACTCACACATGATCCATCAGGTGAAAAATTATTGCCCAGCTGCAAGCCTAGGACCATGTTTTTAGAATCCCTTAAAGGCCTCTCATCTAAGCTATTCATGTTACATTTGAGGAAACAGAGGACTATGGCAGGAAGGGGACTTGCCCAAGGTAGCAGCTGTTAAAATATGGCAGAGTTAGAAATAGAAGCCTAGACATCGCTCTCTCTACCTACCACCTCTCTGCCTTCCTACGGCTGAGTTGTAAATATATTGTGGAAATCTTATTACATATAATCTTACTATACAGGAAAAAATGATACTAGTAAAGATGAGACAGGTTTCCCTTCCTAGCAGAAAGTAGAACACCCCTTTGAAATTCTATGTGAGCCACAATGGCATAAAACAAAGAAGCAATTACCTTAGGACACATCTTGCTAAGGGAGAAACAAAATAAATGGAGACAAAGCACAGATGCTCACAGACGCAATTCAAAGCTATGGTGCCTGATACTGTTATGCTCTGTAACAACTCAGCTTGCTGCAAAACAAAATGCTATTTTTGCTTTTCGCCTTTTTAAGTAAAAGTGAAATTCTTTTCAGATTTCTTTCAGTTAGTGAAAACAGGTACTAATGTACGTCTTTCATACAAGCAAAGGGGTATAAAACAAACTTTTGGAAAACTGGGGGGTTGGGATGGTACCTGTATTTACACTAACAACACAAATTGTGTGCTTAACACCTTAGAGGGCTTCCCAGGTGGTGCTAGTGGTAAAGAACCCGCCTGCAATGCAGGAGACTTATAAGAGACATGGGTTTGGGAAGATCCCCTGGAGAAGGGCGTGGCAACCCACTTCAGTATTCTTACCTGAAGAATCCCATGGCCAGAGGAGCCTGGTGGGCTACAGTCCCTAGGGTTGCAAACAGGTGGACACAACTGAAGCAACTTAGCATACACGTGCACGCAACACCTTAGAATCATGTTTTTGCATGTGAAACTGTGGTTCCCAATGTCAGTGACATTCCTTATTTCAGAAGCCTCTTACCAATATGGTTCTCTCTCTTGTAACTACATTAAATCACAAAATTGCTGTGTGCTAAGTCGCTTCAGTCATGTCCAACTCTTTGCGACCCCATGCACTGTAGCCTACCATGCTCCCCTATCCATGAGATTCTCCAGGCAAGAGTACTGAAGTGGGTTGCCATTTACTCCTCCAGGGGCTTTTCCTGACCCAGGGATCAAACCCACATCTCTTAATGTCTCCTATATCGGCAGGTGGGTTCTTTACTACTAGCGCCACTTGGGAAACCCAAATCACATTATTTCCTTCTATTATCATCTTAATCTCTCTGGGTTGCTATAACAAAATACCAGAGACAAGGAGGCTTATAAATAACAAAAGTTAATCCTCAAGTTCTGGAGGTTGGGAAGTCCATCAGTAGATTCAGTGTCTGGTGAACCCTCACTTCCTAGTTCATAGACTGCAGTCTTTTGGAGGTATTCTCACATGGTGAAAGGGGTGAGGGAACTCTCTGGGATCTCTTTTACAAGGACACTAATCCCATTCATGAGTGCTCCACCCGCAGGACCTAATCACCTCCAAAAGGTCCTACCTCCAAATACCATCACATTGGGGGTTAGGTTTCAACATATGAATTTGGGGATTGGGGTAACACAGATATTCAGTCAATGGCAATTACACATTCAAAAACAATGCCTTTGTAGTCAAATAAACTGAACCTGTTGAAGGAAAACCCCTAAGGCAATTTTATCCCTTACACTAACACTTCAAAAGATCTTTCCCTAATGACTGATTCAGATGATACTCTAATTGCAATTTTGATTTCCCATACCAGGATGCCTGCATCTTTTTAGCTTTATGATACTTCAAATATTAAATTATTAAGAATGTATGCAGCCCAAGAATTAAACATGAAAAGCTAGCTCAGAGGCAATGAAGTATAAAACCAGAAATTGCTTCTTAATTCCTTTGTCAATTAAAAATAAATAAAAATAAATGAAGAGCTTGGCCTTCCAGTTTTTAAAAAGACATTTTTGAAAGTCAGGATTGTGAATCTATGTGTTGTATTTCTAATCCCAGGGAGACTTTACAAGACTCATTTACTGAAAAGCAAAGCAGAGATTCTGGTGTACCGCCTAAAATGAAAACCCACTACTTTGTAAATTTGCATTTACTTTAATATTTCTCAATGATAAAAACCCTCTCAGTTAACATTCGTTAAATACGAAGTGTCCAATAACAAACTCATCAGTTGAAGTCTTTTTTACAGTTCCCTTACAGACCATGATTGTTTGGACTAAAATCCTATTATTTTATCACAACTATCATTACTTCCCAGGAAGCAGTGATTGAGATTTGTCCAAGCATGTGACTTGCAAAAGCATGTTTCTTCCTATGCATTTCATTAATCTCAATATTTAGTGCTACTAGAGTAATAATCAATTACAGTGCAACAATCAGATATCAGTAAGGTACTATGTAATAAATATGCTACTACACTAAAGAATTACTGGAAAAAACAGGTTAATGAATCATGGTACATTATGAAAATCATAGATTCCGTATGTCAGAATTGGAAGATCTCTTAGAGACTGTGCAGCTAAATCCTCACAAAGGCAAGGAAATGTCGCTTCAGATCAGTGAGTTAGTCTTGGAGTCAGTAGTCTTCTGGATCCCTCTCAAGTATACATCCAAGTTTGGGATTTTTTTTGTGTGTTTATTTGTGTGTGTGTGTGTGTGCATTTCAGTAAATATATTCCCTGTTTGAGGTTCATATCAATTTGGTTAATTTCAAGATTTTTCTCTAGAGCAAATCATAATCTAACAAAGTTTCACAGCAATAAGTTCCCATTTATGAGTATTTACATTTATGGATATTGGCTCATGTTGGTTCTGCAGCCATAACACATTCATATTTGGAAGAAAAAGAAAGATAATCTGAGAGAACTTCCATGTTACAGTTATTTTCCATTATTTAATAAGTGTAATGTTTCACATGTGGCTTCTTATATATATATATTTAAATGTTACATACTAAGAAATTAGCTACAGAATCCTGTGGTCTTCTGAAGACAATTATACCAGCAAATTTATTTTCAGCAAACTAAGAAACTAGGTAAAGAGAAAAATCATCTTGAAAATGGAATTGCACAGCAATGACAAGGCTTTTTAGTGACTTCATCCCTTCTAAGCTTCCCTGGTGGCTCAGATAGTAAAGAATCCGCCTGGAATGTGGGAGACCTGGGTTTGATCTCTGGTTGGGAAGGTCCCCTGGAGAAGGAAACAGCTACCCACTCCAGTATTCTGGCCTGGAGAATTCCACAGACAGAGGAGCCTGGCAGGCCACAGTCCATGAAGTTGCAAAGAGTCAACATGACTGAGCAACTTTGACTTCACTTCAAACTCTCAAGAGCAGATAGTATAATCCTGTAGCAATCATTTAAACTTTTCCTGATTTGATTCCAACGGCTATTCTGACACAATGCTTTTTTTGAAGGACTTCTCAGCCTTGTATAATCAGTCCTTAAAACTTTACACGATGTTCCGTAAACCAAGACCAAGATTCTCACTCATATCATCAGGGCATTTTGCCTCTTAGCCTATCAACTGAACTGTGCAGCTTTTTTGCTTACATCTTCCACTTACTGAAATGAGCTGACTTACCAGATTTTACTTGCCCACTAACCCACTCCAGTGTTCTTGCCTGGAGACCCAGGGACGGAGGAGCCTGGTGGGCTGCGTGGGGTCGCACAGAGTCAGACACGACTGAAGCGATTTAGCAGCAGCAGAGCAGTTTGGAAGTAACCACAAAAAAGAATTTCAAAACTGCTCAGTTCAACAAAGGGCTGTTGACCACTAGGAAATGTGCTGGGAGAGGAAGAGATGGAAAAGCAGGGTGGAAGTAAGCAATCCTAGGGCAGGTGGTGTTAGGTAGAATGGGAAATGGAGGGCGGTGCCCGGGAGACGGAGTGAGGGAGGGGGAGCGCAGATCCTAGAACTCTTTGTTTACTTGGTGAAAAGTGGAAGCTGTTTGACCAGTAGAGGTTAATTAGGTTGAACATCCTAAACTGGAGGCTAAGTGTAGGTTCTCGGGTGGCTCAGAGGATAAAGTGTCTGCCTGCAATGCAGGAGATACGGGTTCAATCCCTGGGTTGCGAAGATCCCCTGGAGAAGGAAATGGCAACCCACTCCAGTATTGTTGCCTGAAGAATCCCATGGACAGAGGAGCCTGGCGAGCTACAGACCACGGGGTCGCAAAGAGTCGGATGCGACTGGACGACTTCACTTTCTTTCACTTTCAACCAGATTTGATCTAGATAGTAGAGTTTAGAGGAGAGCTCCATGCCCTTAAGGGAGAGCTGCAGGCTTTAAAACTTCTCAGCTGTAGTGTGGAATTGGGCACTCAGCAGCAAGATAATCCACTACTATTGTCTGTCATCTATCCCCTTTTGTTTCAGCGTGCCCCTGTGGCACAAAGGATATGGGTAGCTGACGCTACAGTGATCTTGCTTTTGTTGACTACATAACACGTTGTCTGAATCTATTTGGGTTGTTTCTTTTCCAGCAGAATCTGTCATGCTGTCTGACATAGTGTCTGTCTGTAAGCACCCCAAGCCCCAGAGCAAAACAACCTGAGTATAAATCCCAACCCTCTCACTTATAAGCTGTGTGATCTTGGGTAAGATGCATAACCTTTCTGTGCCATGAATTCTTCACATTATGTACTATCTAAGCCTCCATGACAGTAAAAGAGTAAGTTTGCTGTGTCAAAGTCCATTCAGTGCCGTGAAATGAGCTACACCGCTTTTTTCCTCAACCATCACATATTCACTGAATGCCTATGCACTAGAAATTACAGAAAATACAACTTTTAAGACATGGAATTTGTCCCTATGAAACCACTTACTGTGAATTCTGGAATAAAGGACATGTGGTTAATGAGTAACATGCAAAATAAGCTCTCCAAGAGAGAGAGACCACTTTGACCTGGGACCAGAGTGTGGATCGAATCTAGATATCTTTTCCATTTAATCCCCAATATATTTTAGCAATACCATAGTTGTGTTTCTTCATTATTTCAGAAATTCATCTACCTTTCCTTATTTAAATGATTTTAGGCACCAACATTATAATGATAAACTCATAACTTGGACAGATGGCTCAGCAGGTAAAGAATCCACCTGCAATGCAGGAGACACAGGTTCAATCCCTGGGTTGGGAAGATCCCCTGCAGGAGGAATTGGCAACCCACTCCAGCATTCTTGCCTGGGAAATCCCATGGATAGAGGAGCATAGCGGGATACAGTCCATGGGCTTGCAAAGAGTCAGACATGACTGAGCGACAAAGCAGGCATGCACGAAAGCACAATACATAAAATACACAAGGCCTATGTTTTTGTTCATCATGTGAACTCTATTTCTGTTCAACTGTTCATTATTATCTGCTTAGGAAATACTATGTCTCAAGGAAATTATAGAAATACAGAAAACATTTAAAAACCATTTATAACTCTGAGATAACTATCCTTGACATTTTGGGATCTTTTCCCCCATTTTTTCTAAGCATTTTTACACTATTGAGCTAATGTTACATTATTTGCTTTTTAAATAACTTTTTCCTCTTAGTTTAAAATATATCACAAGAAATAAAAATTCCATATAATTGTACTACCAGTTAACCCCAGATGACATTTTTTTAAATTACACATGTAATTTGAAAATTCAAATGTGTAATAGTGCATCCTCCCACTGCACAGATATCAATATCTTTGCAATATATGCTATATAATATGCCAAAAGATCTTCAAATAGGTTTTCAATTATTTGAAATTACAATCAATGCTGTGTTTAATATTTTTATCATCACATATCAAATGAAAATGGCTGAATTTTCAACCAAATTTGCAGGATATGTTTAGAATAGTGTGACTCAAAATATAGGCTATTTGAAATACACGAGCTTCACTTTTTGTGAAACTCTGCTTCACAAAAACATGCTTCAAAGCAGCTATAGCTGAGACCTCTATGACTGCTAATCAGGAAAATACTGGCATATGCATTAGGATGCCAAGGAGACAAAAATCATACAATACTTAAACAGAAGCCCCTTTTTGAAAGCCACAAAGGCAGATACTACAAATTACAAGCACTGGTTTTCTATTGAATTGTTTCTCAAACAGATAACTCAATGTTATGTGATCCACAGTAACAACAGGGACAGTATTCATATTATGATAATTGGTAATTAACTTGAGCAGCTCAGAAGAGGGTAACTGAAAAATAATTGCCTGTTGCCTGAAGATAATAAACAGCCTGAAAAAGTGATGTAAAGCTGAAAGAGGAACTCACTGCAAAGCATTAATGCAGGAAACAGAAGAAAACATTAGAAAAAAAAATCCTCATAGATATTTAAGAAGATTTTGTACCCATAGAAGAATTAGAAGGGTATAGTTGTAAAGCAGTTTATAAACATTATAGATACAATTGTCAGACTAAAAAAGAATATACTGCCTCAAGATAAGGCCTAATAGCAGAAGGGACATGGCGGGGAATCAAATTAGATGTCTGTAAATCCCATTAAAGAATTCTTTTAGAATATTTGGGGAAGAGTAGAGGGAGAGAGAAGAAAGATAAGAAAGAAGAGTTGTGAGGTATGGAGAAGAGATACAGGTGAGTCAAAGTCTTTCTAATAGAAGTTCCAGATGGTGAAGAAGAGAAAGGAGAGATGGGAAAACATAATTTAAGGTGTAACAAAAACACACTTCCCTGAGCTGAAGACTATTGTTTCAAAGCAAGATACTGAAAAATGGCACACTGTGGTATGTTGTTTGCCAGAAGGACCACTATTTTTGCCCTCCCTGTATCTGTGTCCCTTTGCAATGTGACTTTGAAGTTCCTCCCATCAAGGAGCCCCTTCGAATCTGACTTGGCATCATGGCTTACCAAAGATAGCCAGTGCTCAGTCGCTTTAGTCATGTCCGACTCTTTGCAGCCCACCAGACTCCTCTGTCCATGGAATTTTCCAGGCAAGAATACTGGAGTTGGTTGCCATGCCCTCCTCCAGAGGATCTTCCCAACCCAGGGATTGAACCCACGTCTCCTGCACTGCAGGTGGATTCTTTACCACTGAGCCACCTTGGAAGCCCAAAGATAGCCCACATTTCACGAATAGAATGTGGTACAAGTAACACTGTGTTAGTTCCAAGCTCTGTCTCATGAGGCCTTGTGTGCTTCTACGTTTGCTTGGAACCATCCCTCTGATTACCCTGTGAACAAGCCTAGGCTAGTCTACTAACAGGTAAGATGTGACATAGAGCAGACACAAGCCATTACATCTGAAGCCTTCCTAGCACCCAGCTGACCTACCAGATTATCACAGACACATGAGTGATCCCACCTGAGACAAGAAGAACTGCCCAACCGAGCTCAGAACAAATCGCCAACTCACAGGCTTGAAAGAGCCAAAAGAACTACCTATGCAGAAGTCTGGTGGAACAGTATTTTAGGCAAAGGAATAGGTATGTGCAAACACCGTGAGGTAAGAGCATGCCTGCCACTTCTGAGGAAAAGCAAGGAGGTCAGTTTGGCTAGAGTGGCATAAGTGATAGAGGGAAGGGTAGGAGATGAAATGAGAGGAGGAGTGTGGTAAATTGTAAAAAAGGCCACACATTATTCTACTTTCTATATCCTTGCCCTTGCAGTGTGATATCACAGATCCTTCCCTCAAAAAGTAGACTCTGTATCTCTGCTCCTTGGATCTGGGTTGGCAAAGTGGCTTACTGTGGCCAATGAGATAATAGTAAATATAATACAAGCAGAGACTTGAAAAGCACTTGTGCATCAAGGCTTGCTCTCTTGCTGTTCCTGAAGTCCCTGACTGCCATGCAAGAAAATCCAGGCTCTTCCACTGGATTATGACACTCAGTCACTCTTGTCATCTGAGACAACACCTAGTCAGCCCCCGGACATGTGAGGCCATTCACTGCGCTTGCAAATGCATGAGTGATTCCAGCTTAGATCAGAAAAGTTGCTGAGCCCAGCCCAAATTGCCAAACCAGAGCTCAATAAATAATTTAAGCCATAAAATGTTGAACTGTTTTGTTATACAACAAAAGTTAATTGATGCACATGATTTAGTTATGAGAATAAAGTGAAAATCATGGGAGAATTCAGAGAGAGGGAATCAAAGTTTAGCTGTCCTAGCTGGCACTGAATTCTTTATCCACAATATGGAATACTATTAGATATTATGATAATGCCCATATCCATCAGAGGAATCACTATGTATGATCAGCTATAGCCTTGCAAAATGTATTTCTTAAATCATAAGACTTGAAGGTCAAAACCACTTGACACGTAGACTGCAGAATGGAGGCTGCATTAGCAGGTATAAAAACAATATGAATCTCATTGTACATCTCCATTTCAGTCCAGTTCAGAGCTCTTGGATGGCCAGGTACTTTCTCTCCTTTCTCAGTGTTTTGAAAGGAATCTTTTATTCTGAGCAACAGATCTCAACAATAAGCTTAAAATATTCAGTAAATCATGTTGTAAACAGATGTGCTGTCATTCATGCTTTATTCTTCCCTTTATACAGCACAAGAAGAGTAGATTTAGCATAATTCTTAAGGGGCCTAGGATTTTCAGAATAGTAGTTGAGCATTGGCTTCAACTGAAAATCACCAGCTGCACTCAGTTCAGTCCAGTTCAGTTCAGTCATGCAGTCGTGTCCAACTCTTTGTGACCCCATGGACTGAAGCACACCAGGCCTCCCTGTCATCACCAGCTCCCAGAGTTTACTCAGACTCATATCCATTGAGTCAATGATGCCATCCAACCATCTCATCCTCTGTCGTCCCCTTCTTCTCCTGCCTTCAATCTTTCCCAGTATCAGGGTCTTTTCAAATGAGTCAGTTCTTTGTATCAGTTGCATTAGCCTCAAACAAGTGAGCCAGCCTGTCCTTTGAAGCTTTAAAATGAGGCCTTGGCTTCTCTTCTCCAGCTATGAAAGTCCAGGATGGCATCTTCTTCTTATAGAAGGCTATTTCATCTGCATTGAAAATCTGTTGTTTAGTGTAGCCACCTTCATTAATTATCTTAGCTAGAACTTCTGGACAACTTGCTGCAGTTTCTGCTTCAGCACTTGCTGGTTCACTTTGCACTTTTATGTTATGGAGACGGTTTCTTTCCTTAAACCTCATGAACTCACCTCTGCCAAATTCAAGCTTCTCCTCTGCAGCTTCCTTCCCTCTCTCAGCCTTCAGAGAACTGAAGAGAGTTAGGACTTTGCTCTGGATTAGGTTCTGACTTAAGGTTGTGGCTGGTTCGATCTTCTATCCAGATCCCTGAAACTTTCTCCCTATAATCAATAAAGATATTTTGCTTTCTTGTCACTTGTATTCACTGGAGTGGCACTTTTAATTTCCTTAGAGAACTTTCCTTTGACATTCACAATGCGGTAACTGTTTGGTGCAAGAGGCCTAGATTTTGGCTGGTCTCAGGTTTCAACATGTCTTCCTCATTGAGCTTAATCATTCCTAGCTTTTGATTTAAAGGGAAAGACTTATGACTCTTCCTTTCACTCGACTGCTTATAGACCATTGTAGGGTTACTAGTGAGCATAATTTTAATATTATGTTTCAAGGAATGGGGAGGCCCAAGAAGAGGGAGTAAGATGAGGGACCAACTTTGTAACAGTCAAAACACACATATTTATTGATTAAATTCACTGTCTTTTGGGGGCACAGTTCATGGTGTCCCAAAACGATGACAATAGTAATCAAAAACCACTGCTCAAAGATTATCATAACAAATAACAATGAAAGAGTTAGAAATATTACAAGAGCTACCAAAATGTGACACAAAGACACAAAGTGAGCAAATGCTGTTGGAAAAGTGGCACTGATAGATTTGCTTGGGTTCTCACATACCTTCAATTTGTTTTAAAAAAAATACACAATATCTGTGAAGCATAACAAATTGAAGCAGAATAAAATTAGGTATGCCTATTACTACACACACACACACACACACACACACGCTACATTTTCTTTATGTTTGTTCATCAATGACACTCAGGTTGTTTCTGTATCTTGGTGAATAATTATTGTGAATTATTGTGAATAATGCCAAAATGAATGTGGAAGTGTAGGTACCCCTTTGAGATTCTGATTCCATTTCCCTTGGATATATACCCAGAAGAGGGATTACTAGATCATATGGTAGCTCTATTTCTAATTTTTTGAGAGAACTCCATACTATAGCGGCTGCATCATTTTGCATTCCCACCAGCAGTATACAAGTGTTCCCTTTTCTCCATATCCCCATCAACACTAGTTGTCTTTTGTCTCTCAAATAATAGCCACTCTAACAATTGTGTGGTGATATCCCATTATGGTTTTGGTTTCCCTGACGACTAGTGGTCCTGAGAAACTTTTCGTGTGTTTCTGGACCACTTGTATGTCTTGTTTTGAGAAAGGTCTGTTCATGCTTTTGTTCATTTTTCATTGAGTTTTTTCTTTTTTGTCTTGTTCTCTGCCCCCCTCCCCCACTCCCGCAGCACCGCACAGTGAGATCTCAGTTTCCTGACCAGGGATCGAAATGGGATCCCCTGCAGTGGAAGTATGGAGTCCTAACTGCTAAACTGCCAGGGAAGTCCCTCTCCTGTTTTGCTTTTGACGAGTTGTATGTGTTTCTTATACAATTTAGGGATTAACCTCTTCTAAGATACATGATTAGCAAATATTTCCCCCCATTCTATAGGTTGCCTTTGCACTCCATTGATTATTTTGTTTGCTGTGCAAACAAAGCTTTTTAATTTAATATAATTCCATTCATCTATTTTTGCTTTTGTTGCCAATGCTTTTTCTGTCATACACAAAATATCATTGCCCAGACCAACATCAAGGAGATTTTATCCCAAGTTTTCTTCTAGGACTTTTATGATTTCTGGTCTTACATTTTAAACTTTAATCCATTTAGAGTTGATTTTTGTATACAGTCTGATATACAAACACATATTCTTCTGCTATAAATGGAATGTCCTATGTGTGTCAGTTAGGTCCTTTTAGTCTAGAGTTCAAGTCAGCTATTTCTTTATTGATTTTTCTTTTTGGATTTTCTGTCCATTATTGTAATTGGGGATATTGAAGTCCTTTGCTATTATTGATTGCTCTTAATTTTTGCCTTCAAATCTGTCAATATTTGCTTCCATAATGTTCAGTTCAGTCACTCAGTCGTGTCTGACTCTTTGCAACCCCATGAATTGCAGCACGCCAGGCCTCCCTGTCCATCACCAACTCCCAGAGTTCACCCAAACTCATGTCTATCGAGTCCATGATGCCATCCAGGTATCTCATCCTCTGTCGTCCCCTTCTCCTCCTGCCCCCAATCCCTCCCAGCATCAGAGTCTTTTCCAATGAGTCAACTCTTCACATGAGGTGGCCAAAGTACTGGAGTTTCAGCTTTAACATCAGTCCTTCCAAAGAACACTCAGGGCTGATCTCCTTCAGAATGGACTGGTTGGATCTCCTTGCAGTCCAAGGGACTCTCAAGAGTCTTCTCCAACACCACAGTTCAAAAGCATCAATTCTTCGGTGCTCAGCTTTCTTCACAGTCCAACTCTCACATCCATACATGACCACTGGAAAAACCATAACCTTGACTAGACGGACCTTTGTTGGCAAAGTAATGTCTCTGCTTTTTAATATGCTCTCTAGGTTGGTCATAACTTTCCTTCCAAGGGTGTTAGGTTTATAATTGCTGTATCTTTCTGTTGAATCACCTTTTATTGCTATATAATGAACTTCTCTGTCCCTAGAAATAGTTTTAGACTTAAAGTCTATTTTGTATGATATAAATTTAGCTTCCTCTGCTTTCCTATGGCTACCATTCGCATTTCACTCATTTCATACCATTCACCATCCCATATCTTTTTTATCCCTTCACTTTCCGCCTTTGTGTTTATTTAATTCTGAAGTGAGTCTCTTGTTTGCCATTCCCTTCTCCAGTGGACCACATTCTGTCAGATCCCTCCACCATGACCTATCCATCCGGGGTGGCCCCTCATGGCATGGCTTAGTTTCATTGAGCTGGATCATTGAAAACACAAGAGAGTTCCAAAAAATATATATTTCTGCTTTATTGACTATGCCAAAGCCTTTGACTGTATGGATCACAATAAACTGTGGACAATTCTGAACAAGATGGGAATACCAGACCACCTGACCTGCCTCTTGAGAAACCTGTATGCAGGTCAAGAAGAAACAGGTAGAACTGGACATGGAACAACAGAGTGCTTCCAAATAGGAAAAGGGGTACGTCAAGGTTGTATATTGTCACCCTGCTTATTTAACTTATATGCAGAGTACATCATGAGAAATGCTGGGCTGGAAGAAGCACAAGCTGGAATCAAGATTTCCAGGAGAAATATCAATAACCTCAGATATGCAGATAACACCAACCTTGTGGCAGAAAGTGAAGAAGAACTAAAGAGCCTCTTGACGAAAGTGAAAGAGGAGAGTGAAAAAGTTGGCTTAAAGCTCAACATTAGAAAACTAAGATCATGGCATCTGGTCCCATCACTTCATGGCAAAAAGATGGGGAAACAGTGGCTGACTTTTTTGGGGGGCTCCAAAATCACTGCAGATGGTGACTGCAGCATTGAAATTAAAAGACACTTACTCCTTGGAAGGAAAGATATGACCATCCTAGACAGCATATTAAAAAGCAGAGACATTACTTTGCCAACAAAGGTCCGTCTAGTCAAGGCTATGGTTTTTCCTGTGGTCATGTATGGATGTGAGAGTTGGACTGTGAAGAAAGCTGAGCGCCAAAGAATTGATGCTTTTGAACTGTGGTGTTGGAGAAGACTCTTGAGAGTCCCTTGGACTGCAAGGAGATCCAACCAGTCCATCCTAAAGGAGATCAGTCCTGGTTGTTCATTGGAAGGACTGATGCTAAAGCTGAAACTCCAATACTTTGGCCACCTGATGTGAAGAGCTAACTTATTTGAAAAGACCCTGATGCTGAGAAAGATTGAGGGCAGGAGGAGAAGGGGATAACAGAGGATGAGATGATTAGATGGCATCACCGACTCATGGACATGAGTTTGGGTAAACTCCAGGAGTTGGTGATGGACAGGGAGGCCTGGCGTTCTGTGGTTCATGGGGTCACAGAGTCGGACATGACTCAGTGACTGAACTGAACTGAAAGTGAGTCTCTTGTAGGTAGCATATGACTAGATCATCTTTATTTATCCATTCATCCACTGTATGACTTTTATTTAGTAAGTTTAATCTATGTACATTTAAGGTAATTATTGGTAAGTGAAAACTTAGTATTGCCATTTGGTTCATTGTTTTCTGTTTGTCTTACAGTTGTTTTGTTCCTTTCTTTCAGCTTCTTTATTGTACTTCTTTTTGGTACTCTGGAGCTCTCCAAGGGATATTCTTATTGGCATGCAGTTCAGTTTTTGTTGTTTTTTTGTGGGAGGGGTAAGTGTTGGGACCTTCTTGCTGACATCTGGGCAGAGACAATTTTCAGTAATTCCGGGATTCTATTGAATATATTCTCTGAAATGGAAACATCCATTCATAAGGGCTTTACCCTCATAACCTAATTACTTCCCAAAGGCCCTACACGCTTTGTTATTCTAAGTGAAAGTGAAAGTCACTCAGTCTTGTCTGACTCTTTGCAACCCCATGGACTATACAGCCGATGAAATTCTCCAGGCCAGAACACTGGAGTGGGTAGTCTTTCCCTTCTCCAGCAGATCTTCCCAAACCAGGAATCGAACCAGGGTCTCCTGAATTGCAGGTGGATACTTTACCAACTGAACTACCAGAGGAGCTTATTCTAACAAATTCCCCAATATGTGAAAGAACTCAGTTTAGTTCAGTTCAGTCACTCAGTTGTGTCCAATATCTTTGCGACCCCATGGACTTCAGCACACCAGGCTTCCCAGTCCATCACCAACTCCCTTGGCTGAAAGAACCCAGACAAGATAAAAAAGCTGCTTCTTAACTTACCCATAGCTGACTGCAGACACATAAATGAGTCTAATGAAGAAGACACGCCCAGCAAATTCATAGGCTCATAATAGTAAAAAGATTATCAACTTAAGCCACTGTATTTTGAAGTAGTTTGTTATACCAAAATAGGTAAGCAATACAGGCCGTATCAACAAAGTAACCTGGAAGAGAGGGACTTTGTTTATCTTTTCTATGGTGATCAACTTAACACTGAACTCAAAATTGGGCTACTGAAATGATACATCGTAATCCATGTTGATCTTTGCTGTAAAACTTTAAATAACTGTTTTGTCCTTGTTTCAATAAGAAAGCATGTAAAGAATGTCACTACTTGGATTAGTGGGTGTGGGATGAAGGTGAGAAAAAGGAGGGTAAGTAACTGACGTGGACATAGAATTGCAATTGAAGTTTGCTGTCTTAAATTTCTGGTGTTTCATGTGTTGGTGCTTATGAAACAAACAGAATTGTGAACTATTTAGGAGTTAAAAAATGAGCCCACCTGAAGCTTCTGGATAAAATTTTTAAGTCTGATGATTTTTGATGTTAGCTACATTTTCTGATAATTGCTGTTTGCAAAGATGAACTGGTCCATACTGAGATAATAAATATCTGCATTTATTCTAAAAGCCTTTAAGAAACTGGAGTTCAAACTGCCTGCAACAATACAAAAGATACTAGTTCCCATTTTAAAAAAAACACTAATGATACCTTTTAGAGAACTGCTTGATAATCTATTTGAGCTACTCACATCCCACACTTTTAAATTCCTCTGGTGGTGGTAGAGATTTTTCTTTGCAGAACACTGGGGTTTGATGAAGATTGTCTGGAGCTATGCAATTTGTGGCCATTTTAAAGAAATATAAACTAATAGAGAAAAATGGAAGCTGCTAAACTGGGACTGAGGCTGCCAGTGCTATCATTTGAACTCATGGTATGGCTTTGTAACACCTATCATCATATAATAAAGCCAGTAGAAAAGGAAAAAAGTTAGTAGCATCAAAACAAAAATGAAAAATTGGATTAATAAGCTCTCATTAAACCAGAACAACAACAACAACAAAACAGTGACTTCAAAGCAATAACATGAATGTGGGTATATTTGGGGGAAAAGTAATCCTTTTGACTCATTGTGAAAGTGGAGAGTAGCCACCATGTGGCTATTCTACCCCAAGCAGTCGTGTGAAACTGTTTCCACTCCTAGCATCCTGAGACTGGTCTTTTCAATAAAAAGAAACTGGGGTCCTTAGATAGTGGCATTCTTTAAAATCACCCTGAACATCCTGATCTTGGGAGGAAGCAAGCACACTTTCAAAGGTGTCTGAGTTGTGGCACAGGAGTCAGCATGAAATCACCACTACTGGTCTATGAAAATTTGAACATTAAAAAAGTTATTTTGGTCTCCTGAAACCAGTGGATTCTGTGAGAGGCCAAACGTCCATGATGAGGCTCGAGAGGGACAAAATTAAGTAAGCAAGAAACAAGTTGTATAAAATGCATATATGATTGCAGTCCTCAGACAAACTCTGTATTAGGACCATCTGAATCTGGACATTATTATAAATTGAATCTGTGGGCTTTCTCACCTACTGGGAACTTGAGGGCAGACACGGCATGAACACCTGAGCTCGTCCTCATTTTTCACATTGTTAATGAGGCTAGAACCTTTTTGATGCTGAGCTTGGTTCAGAATAGAGACACAAATTTTGGTATGTTCTTTCAGATTAGATAAGACCCACTATGATCTTCCCTGAGCAAGGAGAATCAGACTGGTAAGGAATGAACAAATACTGGATGCATTTAAATGCTTCTTTTATTACAAAAGTATTAAATGCTCACTTTAAACAATTTTTCACAATGCAAAAATACATAAAATAAAATATGCATTTAAATATTAGTGCAACCACTCTTAGAAATGATATTTCAAACTTCTAAACCACTATATAAAAAAGAGGAAATGCACTTTGACAAATCTAGCAAGAAAAAAAATAAAATTTTTAAATGACAGAATTATTACTAATTTGACAGAATTGTAATCTACGTGAAAGGTTTAATTATGAATTAAAAGGCAGACATTCTCAGATGAAGTAAAAAAAAAATCACATCGCATGCTGTTTTGGAAAGATAAAACAAAACACAAAAAAGTTGAAAATATTGGAGTGGATAAAGATACACCAGACAAATGCTAACAAGAACCAAGTAGGGATAACAAAGAAATGTCAAATCAAGAAGCATTAAATGGGTTAAAGAAGGTTTCTTTATGTTGTAAATTAACACAATGCAATAAGAAAATCATGAAATTTACACAATGGAAAAAAAGTTCAAATATGTAAAGCAAAAAAGGTTAAAAAGATACTCCATACTTTTATCTGAAAATTTAGATAAAACAGTTAAAAAGGGAAAACTGAATAACAATGAACAAGTTTGATTTAATATGTAGAAATATGATACATTATTACCAAACAAAAAGAAAATACACATTTGCTTTAATTGCCATGATTTGAAAATGTTAAGGAGGCACTACTTCAGGGACTTGTTAAAACAGAGATTTATATTCTAAATGAAATATCAACATAGTCAAAGCATCACTACCAAGTCAGTTTTATGCCAAGAATGCAAGAATAGATCAACATTAGTAAGTCTTAGTGTAACTAATACATTAATGGATTAAAGACAATAACCATATTATCACCTTCATAGATACCAGAAAAGGCCTTTGATAACATTCTATATACATTCCTGACAAAACTATAAGTCAAGCTGGAGTAACGAACAGAAGGGCATTTCCATAACTTGAAAAAGGGTATCTATCAGAAACAATGGCGATTATCATATTTTAGAGTGAAACAATGAGTTATTTCTATTAAGGCCCAAAACAAGAGAAGGATACCTATTCTTTATTAAGTCATACAAATCTGTGTTGTCCTGGAAGTCATAAGATCTTTACCAATGTGCTAAAAAGGAAAAATGTTAGATATAAACATCAGCAAGGAAAAGACAAACGTTTCATTATTTACAGCTGACATGATTGTGTATCTCGGAATTTAAGATCAGTAACTGGAATAAACTCCCACAGAACTAAGAACAGAGTTTAATATCATGCCTGGATACAAGACAAATGCAAAGCTCTATATTGTAAAGATGTCCATTCTTGACACATTACTCAAAAATTCCAAGGCACTTTGAGGAATTTTTTTGTTTGTTTCATAGAAGTTGATGGGTTGATTGTAAAATACATCTGGAAAAAGAATATGTTCAAAAATAGCCATGTAAATGCTAAAAAAAAAAAGAATAATGAGTGGGGAGCACTTTTCAAAACATATTATAATGCTACAATAATTAAAGCAGTGAGATACTAGCTCAGTAATAGACAAAAATTGAGCAGAAAAGAAACATAAACAACATACCCACAGAGAGAATTCCAAATTGGTGCAGATATAATTCAATACAATAAATAGATTAGGAAAACTAGCTCTCTTCTGAAAAAGTAAACATAGGTCCCTACTTTTCATCATACACACCACATATGGATTAAGACACTAAACAGTAATATATCAAATATTAGAATAAATATAGGAGATTATTTTTTGGTCTTGCCATGAGGCATGTGAGATCTTAGTTCCCCAACCAGGGATCGAACCTGCGCACCCTGCATTGGGAGCACTGAGTCTTACCCACTGAACTGCCAGGGAAGTCCCAGGAGAGTATTTTTATAATCTTGGGTTACAGAAGCCTACCTAAATATAAGAGAAAACCAAGAAGCTATAAAAGAAAGATTAAAATGTTTGCTTTTTTATGTAATTAAAATTTTGCCAAATACCATCCTAAATAAACTTTTAAAAAGACATTGGCAATATATAGCAGACAAAAGGATATCAGCTCTAATATCCAGAGACCTCCTACAAATCAAGAAGGAAAAAAAAAAAAAAAAACCCACAAATGATTCAACAGAAAAATAGGCAAAGGATATGAACAAGCAATCTCTAACAGAAGAAATATAAATAGCTAATAAATATATTAAAAGATGCTTAACTTAATTGGTGATTAGGGGAAAAGAAATGAATGAGAATCGGTTTTTCATCCAAAATGCTGACAGAAATTTAAAATAATAATAGTGTCCGGCATGCCGGGAGGGCAGTTTAGCTCAAAACCCTTTGATCTAGCAGTTTTATTTCTAAGGTATTAGTCTACAAAAATATTTCTACATGTGCGAAAGATAGATTTTAAAAATGTTTTTATAATGTTATTTGTAACAGTTTAAAAAAAAACTGTTGACAACCTGAAGATCTATCATGTGGAAAAAATTGAATAAATTATATGGTTCACCTATTATAGAACTCTACTGGCTGTTACAATGACTTTCTATTGATCCCAGGGCTGGGAGGTGCGGGTGGATCAAGTTGTAGAATAACAAGTATAGGATAATTTTGCTTTATAAAACACACAAGAACACATAAACAGAAAAAGAACTTGGAGATACAAAACAAACAAATAATCACGGCTATCTCTGGGCTCTGGGACTAGGAGAAGGATATTTTCACCTATTACTTTACATACCACGGTAATTTTACTTTCATGATAAGTATGTATTATTTTTCTAAAAGGAAAAATAACGTAAGCTCACTTCATAACATTTGGATTTTTTAAAAAACTATAAGGAAATAGAGAAAAAGTGATATGAATTCTCACCACACAGAGGCATTAAATTGTCGCCACTTTTCTTTTCCGTCCTTATTATGCATTTTTAACATATTTGAGATCGTAATTTTAGGCTTGTCTTTCAATTAAGATAATACTGTATTTTCCCTATAATAATTCAGAGAATAAAGAGACACAAGAAAACAAAAAGCACATATATTCCCACTGCACAGAGATAATTGCCTAAGAAAATATTGTAAAATTCAAGTGCACAGAAATGGATTATGAGTCATCCATTCACACTGTCATAGAACATGCAGACTTGTTCTTTAATTTCATAATAATCACACAATAATTAGTCAATATGTTTTAATTATAGAATGAATACCACCCACTAACCCATCAAACCTGAGCAGCACTAGAATACTGACAATGACTTCCCTCTACTTCTATTCCAACTGCCTTTCCTCAGTCCCAATTGCCATTATCCTGAATTTTTTATTGGCTTTCCTTTACTTTCTCATAAAATACTTTTAATCCCTAGTATATATGTACACCTAAATAAAATATCCTTCAGTTGTACTTGTTTTGAATAATTAATATAAAAAGAACATCCTATTATATGTAGTCTTCTGGGACTTGATGTGCCATTCTGTGCTTAGTCACTCAGTCATGTCCAATTCTTTGCGACCCCATGGACTGTAGCCCACCAGGCTCCTCTGTCCTTGGGGATTCTCTAGGCAAGAATACTGGCATAGATTGTCATGCCCTCCTCCAGGGGATCTTCCCAACCCAGGGGCTGAACCCAGGTCTCCTGCATTGCAGGCAGATTCTTTGCTAGATGAGCTACCTGGGAAGCCCCTGGTGTACACATATTTATATATATATATAATATGTTTATCTGTTGTCCACTCATTTCTCTGCTGTATAATATTCCATTGTGTAAACACAGCACAATGTATTCAGTTTCCTTTAGGGACTTTCTCTACTAATACTTCAGTGTATATTCTATCGGTCTATACATACTTTCCTGAAGAGTTATGTCCTTCACCTCTGTGTGCCAGTTTCCTCATCTGTAAAACAGGGATGATAGTATCTACCTCAATGGGTTCTTATGAAGATTAAATGTGTTGATGCATGTAAGGTCCTTAGAACAGTGCCTGGACATAGCAAATGCTATGTTAATGTTGTTGCTGTTATTATTATTTATGCCACATAAGATTAAACCACAAAAATTGATGTTATAACAAATGGATAAATACACTGTATGTTAGCTTTATCTAAAATAATAAAGTCTCTAAACAGGAGTTTTTCTCATTAAAATAAGAATTTCACTTGTACCAAATGGAATTGACTTTATAAAAAAAAAATAGGAGCATTAGTAAATTTGCAAAACTTATCACAGCAATCTTATGTGTGTTTATTCTCAAGAAGCTGTTTAATAAACACTATCTTTAAAAGTTGTAAAGAATGAATACACGTTTCCTAGTAGCAAAAAACACTACGAGGCTGAAGGAATGCCTTATTCAATTTTTTAAAGCTAATTCTACTAGAAGCAGCAATATTTGAGTTGGAAGACTTGTCTATGGAAAAATCTGAACATAGAAAGGCTTGGACTTGGGAAGACTAATTTTAAAAAGGTCTGGATCTGGGGAAAGTTTGGAAGACCTGAACTATGGAACATGTTAAAATACCTGGATATCGTAGACACTGGAAGACCTGAATGTTAGAAGACCGGTACACCAGAGACGTTGGAAGACGTAGATATTGAGCCTGCTTTTGGAAGACTGAGTAGTTGTTTGGAAGACATGCAGATGCTGGAAGACGTGGAGATGCTGGAAGACGTAGAGATGCTGGAAGACGTAAAGATGTTGGAAGACGTGGAGATGTTGGAAGACGTGGAGATGCTGGAAGACACAGAGATGCTGGAAGACGAGCAGATGCTGGAAGCCCTGGAGATGCTGGAAGACCTGGAGGTGTAGGAAGACGAGGATTTTCTGGAAGACACACCTTCGTTGGAAGACAAGGATTTCCTGGAAGACGTGGCTTTGTTGGAAGACAAGGATTTCCTGGAAGGCGCACCTTCATTGGAAGACAGGGATTTTCTGGAAGACATGGATTTCCTGGAAGGCGCACCTTCATCGGAAGACGAGGATTTTCTGGAAGACGTGGATTTCCTGGAAGGCGCACCTTCATCGGAAGACGAGGATTTTCTGGAAGACGTGGATTTCCTGGAAGGCGCACCTTCATCGGAAGACGAGGATTTTCTGGAAGACGTGGATTTCCTGGAAGGCGCACCTTCATCGGAAGACGAAGATTTTCTGGAAGACGTGGATTTCCTGGAAGGCGCACCTTCATCGGAAGACGAAGATTTTCTGGAAGACGTGGATTTCCTGGAAGGCGCACCTTCATCGGAAGACGAAGATTTTCTGGAAGACGTGGATTTCCTGGAAGGCGCACCTTCATCGGAAGACGAAGATTTTCTGGAAGACGTTGATTTCCTGGAAGGTGCACCTTCATTGGAAGACGAGGATTTTCTGGAAGAGATGGATAGGCTGGAAGACATGAATTTAATGGAAGACACAGTTTTGTTGGAAGACAAATATTTGCTGGAAGACATGGATTTCCTGGAAGACACTGATTTTCTGGAAGCCATGGATTTGATGGAAGACATGGATTTCCTGGAAGACATGGCTTTTCTGGAAGACATGGATTTTCAGGAAGACCCGAATTGTCCGGAAGACCTGGATTATTTGGAAGACGTAGATTTGCTGGAAGACCTGGAAGTTATAGGAAGACATGAATTTTCTGGAAGACGTGGCTTTGCTGGAAGACCTGGATTTAGTGGAAGACATAGATTTTGTCTGGAAGACGTGGATTGACTGGAAGACTGAATTTGATGGAAGACATGGATTGGCTGGAAGACTTGTATTTTTCTGGAAGATCTGGATTTGATGGAAGACGTAGATATTTCTGGAAGACGTGGACTGAAAGGAAGACCTGGATTTCTTTCTGGAAGACATGGATTGACTGGAAGACTTGCATTTTTCTGGAAGACATAAATTAGCTGGAAGACTTGGATTTGGTGGAAGACAAAGATTTTCTGGAAGACATGAGTTGGCTGGAAGACCTTGAAATTGTTGGAAGACATGGATTTTCCTGGAAGATATGGATTTTTTGGAAGACCTATATTTGCTGGAAGACTCGATTTACTGGAAGACATGGATTGACTGGAAGTCATGGATTTTCTGGAAGACTGGTTTAGCTGGAAGACCTTGATGTTGCTGGAAGACTTGGAATTAGTTGGAAGACTTGGAGTTGCTGGAAGATCTAGAGTCGCTGGAAGACCTTGACACTGGCGCCACTGGAAACCCTGGACATTGGAGACATTGGAAGCACAGGATGTTGGAGACATTGGAAGTCTTAGATTTTGAGGACATTTGTTATTCTGGACATTGGAGACTTTGGAGGCCCTGAGTGTTAGAGTTAATGGATACTGGAAGCCCTGAAAACTAAAGACACTGCAAGTCCTTTACCTTGGAAGCCCTAAACATTGGAAGATATGGACAATAGAAGACCTAGACATTTAGAAATCTTAAAATCAGAAGGCCTGGATATTGGGAGGCTCTGGAAAACCTGGATATTGACATATTTATGTTAAAGGACATAGAATTTGGAAGATGTAGTTTTCATGATGCTATAAATCAAGGATGTTGGCAGCCCTGGACATTAGGACACTTGGACATTAAAAGATTAAGATATTAAGAGACTGAGCTATTCAAACACTGAGGATGTTGGAACACCTGAATGTTAGAAGACCAGGTTCTTGGAGATATTGAAAGACTTGGACATTAGAGGAACTTGTGATGACAAAACATTGTAAAATCAGGATTTAAGAGATACTATAAATTGCAGGAACTGAACTATCTATGTGCTGTAAGATATTAGAAGAGCTAGACTTTTGTACACAATGAAATACATGGACTCTAGAATACCTGTTTAGGAGGCATTGATGGATTGAGAACATAGGAAAAAATGGCATTTAGAACTCTGGACCCTGAAAGGCAAGACGTAGAATTAGAAGATTAATTTTTGGAGATATTAGAAGACCCTGATATTAAGGAGATTAGAAAACATTGGCAGTGAAGATACTGCAGGCCAGAGAGTAGAAAACATGGAAACTGTAACATGCAGAAGATCTACAAGATCTGGCAACTGGAGATATTAGAAGACACGCAGCTCAGAAGACTTGATATTAGAGACACTGAAAAACTAAAAGGACTAATCTTAGTCCTTTTTAATCTTAGAGATACTGGAAGGTCATATTGAAAAATAATTTCATACTAGGACCTGATGTGACATCAAAAGACATAAGACTAACAGTCTTTATGAATATAGCATCTCTTCCACTAAAAAGTAAAACACAGAGAAAGGACATTTTAGGAAGATGACAAAGAGGAAACAGGCAAATTAATTAGAAGTAGTTTCAATGGATTGGAACATATTTCATAGTTTCAGTGAACTGGGATTTTAGGGGTTTATCGACTGGCAGCACGAGAATGAGGAATTATCAAAGAACAAGCAAAGACATGACCAGGGGAACCACCTGGCTTTAGATCAGGGGTCAGCAAAAGTTATCTGTAAAGGATCAGATAGTAAATATTTATGGTTTTGCAGGCCACGAGGTTTCTCTTGCAACTACTCAACTCTACCATTGTAGTGCCACCTTAGAAAACACATAAATGAGCTGGGCCAGACTTGGCTCAAGGGCCTTAGTTTGCCAAGCCCAGCTCTAGATACCACATCTAGGGTGTGGTAAACTTAAGTACATTGCAGTCTAGCACTCATGGAAAAGAGTGGATAGAGCAGTTTGAAGCCCAGCGGTAAATAAAGATGCTATGCATGTGATGCTGCTGCTGCTGCTACTGCTGCTAAGTCGCGTCAGTCGTGTCTGACTCTGTGCGACCCCATAGATGGCAGCCCACCAGGCTCCCCCATCCCTGGGATTCTACAGGCAAGAACACTGGAGTGGGTTGCCATTTCCTTCTCCAATGCATGAAAGTGAAAAGTGAAAGTGAAGTGGCTCGGTCGTGTCTGACTCTTAGTGACCCCATGGACTGCAGCCCACCAGGCTCCTCCATCCATGGGATTTTCCAGGCAAAAGTACCAGAGTGGGGTGCCACTGCCTTCTCCGGCATATAATGCTATTCAGGAGACAAAGCTGGCAAGAACCTAAGAATGAAGTTTAGATCTCCGATTAATTGTTTCAGGGCTTTCAACAAGGATATTTGTATTCAGAGCCAAAATTAAGTGAGTGGTATTCAAGGCCCCAGCCTAGGGGGATAGGGTTCAGTGAGGATGCCCTAATTTAGTAGGTTGGAAGCTTAAGAAGAAACTCACACAAAAATATTTTTTTAAAAGAAGAAACTCACCACTACAGACTAGGGTTATCCTGCCAAGATTAAGCATCACCGACCAAAAGAGATTAATCACCGACCAAAAGAGAGAGAGAGTCCCCAGCCCAGGGCAGCCAAGGACCTAGTGACAAAGCCCTCATTCTCAGTCCCGTGTTCTTGTCATCCTACCACTGCCAAATAATCTCGAGGTGTTTGCAGTGATGGAGGAGAACAGGAAGGAGATTACAGCTTGGTAGGCTCATCTAAGGCACTCTGGCTTCAAATAATTAAGTTTCTGATTTCTGGTCTTACTCACCAGAGACTGATAAGCTTAAGAGATCAGAATTGAGCTATAGGCTAAAGACAGGGCTGAGGAAGGGAGGGACTATCATTTTTACTGCAAAAAAGAAACACTGGCAGACAAAACTGGTTAAGGTACACTGAGATTGGGCCCAGACTTCAAGGTTAAGTGGGTGAATATATAGACAATTGGCAGCCACTGACGATTTTTGAACAAGAAAGTACCAGAATCAGAGTTTGCACAAGGAAAGTTAGTCAAGGGGCAAGATGTTGAATGCCAAAGACTACTATATATATATAAATATAACTAGAACACCAAAGACTCCAAGTTAAAACACTTAAAGGGTTGGATGGGATGTGAATTATGAGACCATTATAGTTGAATTAAGGTTGAATTAAGTTGAATTACATTTCTGTTGCTCAGCATACATAGCATCTGTATTACGATGAGTACTTAGCATTCTAAATACGACTATTTCAAACTGCTTGAGTGCTATCACAGAATACAAGAAATACAATACAAAGAAGTTCAGAAGCTAGTTATGAGGAACTGTCTTGTTCTCATCTAGTAAGATTACCTAGACATCCAATTTCTCTCAAAGACAGCTGAACTAATACTTTGTGTGGTTTAAGCACACAAAGGTCTATATAGCTTAAGGTCCCATATAGCTTTATCTTTGGCTCCTATTAACAGAGTCACTTAGTTATCTTAAAAGTGGAACCAGGTGGATGGATTATTTTCTAAAGAATAGAAATACATCCATGTGAGAAAAGTCATTACCCTTAATCACTATATAAATAAATAACCACATTATAAATATATCATATGAATTCACTTAGGTCAAGGTGTAACAGGGACTAAGGAATTATTGTCAGGTATCCCTCACAAGCAAACAGAAACATTTAACATCGATTTTTACTCCTTCTCTCTGTGAGACCATCATGTATAACTTATTTTGAAGGAAATCAGATAAAATTTGGCAAAGATAGTGAATGATCGTATTCTAGTTCTTTAATGGCTATTCACATTAAAATAATAGTGACAGCAACAACTTATTGAGCATTTACTTTATGCCAGGCACTGTGTTAAACATTTCATACAACCTCATAGCAATCCTATAAGGTAAGTATTTTCAACCCCGTTTTACAGATCAGAAACTGAAGTCTGAAATGGTTTAAAAACATGGCCACAGTTACATAGCTGTTAATTGGCAGGGACAGGATTGCAAGCAGGCAGATACCTGTACCTGATTCCCAAGCCTAAGACCCACGCTAATTTCTCATACCTCAACAGGCCAAGGGTTATTCTGCCAGGACTAAGTATCACTCACCCAAAGAGAGGAAGTCCCCAGTTCAGGGCAGACAAGAAGTCATTGGCAAAGCCCTCACTCTAAGTCCAATGTTCATGCCATTAGGCCACTCATCATACCACTGCCAGTTAATCAAGAACCAACTTTGGGTCTTTGCAATGATAGGTTGATTATATCTTCGGCTTTATGTAGTAATGCAAGAAAAATGAAGTGCAACATCTCAAGCACACTAGATTCATGTTTAACTACTCTCCATATTTGTTAGTGAAATGTACTATTTATCCTTTCACCTATTTTCTACTTGATTTTATAGTTCCCCAGAGCATATACACTCTGTTCATAGCACATATTTATTTCTGAACTCGCAGGAAAACAACCATAACACACTGACATCAAAGGCCATTAAAAGGTAATAAAACTAAGTAAAGTTCAGTGAGTAATGTATTTCATAGCATAAACATGACCCATACACTCTTTGAGACTATACACGCTGTAGAAGCCCTTTATTGGCATTCAGGTGCTGGCAGCTATATAATCCAAATGTGTAGTTTAAAGAGCCTTCTTTGCATTTTGATCTTAAAAGATTTTAAGCAAACAAAATGCTCTTTTTAAATGTAATGCCAGTTTTCTAATATTTTCTACAAATTTCAGCAACCTGAGCTATCCTTCCTCTCTACCTGCTTTGTCTTCCTTTTCTTTCTTTTTGCCAGTTGTTAAATATGTCTGTAAAGAAGGAAATTTCCATGTACTTCATAAAATCGAAGATCAGAATTTACCTGAGCCATTTGACAACAGAAAGATCCTTTCCATTCAAACTGTATATAAAATTTACCAAAAGAAATTTCAGTTAAAAAAGAAAAAAGGAACACCCATGTACATGGTGCTACTATCATAAACTTCTATTTCTACCACTTAGCCTAAACCAACTTTCACATCCTCCTGTGTTCTGCAGACTTGTGTGTGCTCAGTCACTCAGTCGTGTCCAACTCTTTGTGACCCCATAGACTGTAGCCCACTAGGCTTCTCTGTCCATGGGATTCCCCAGGCAAGAATACTGGAGTGGGTTGTCATTCCCTTCTCCAGGGGATCTTCCCAACCTGGGGATGGAACCCCCATCTCTTGCTTCTCCTGCATTGGCAGGCGGATTCTTTTACCACTGAGCTGCCTCGGAAGCCCTGCCGACTTGTTAGACCAAACCATATTAAAATGGTCTTTCAGCCTCATCAATGATACTTCTTAAATTATTTGAACTGGATATTGCCATAAACAAGAATTAGATCTACCCCAGTATTTTATTTCAAATGGTCTAGGCCCTAGACAAATGTTTCCATATATCAAGCCAAAGTCTAGGCATTCTTACCACCACCAGAATCATATAATAGTCAGTTTCCCATTGTATTATTTTATATTAACAGTTCCTAATGGATGCTATTCAACTTAAAGTTTTATTTCTCTAATTCTAGTCAAATTAAGACAAAAACTTGCCAATGCAATAATTTCAATAAATGATAAACTTATCAAGAAACTACATTCTTTAACACCATATGGAACTGCTGATTATACTGGTAAAGCAATCATTCGCTTAAAAATATTTACCTCTAGGTATGATTAAGAGTACCCCAGTTATCCATGGAACCTTGAAACAGTTAACATATTTCTTTGCTTTGGTTTATGGAAATGAAACAAAATATCTAGTTTTATTGACAATGTCTATGCATTATATATATATATATATATATATATATATATATATGATGCAAACCCTATAACTCAGAGTTGATGTTACATTGGTTTCCCTTTCTTCTGTGGCATCTGTGACTAACTCTTTTCTGAGAGGGAGTAAAAGATAAGACAGCCTGAGTCACAAGAACCATTTTTAAAATAACAAGAGTACAAGACAGGAGTATTACTACTTACCTTGGTCTCTAGGAAAGGGCTTAGGTAGTCCCAAAACCAACCAACCAACCAGGCTGATGCACCTTTCTCTCAAGGTAACAATGTCAGAGATAGAAGGACATCAGAGACCAAGTGTTCCTATTCTCTCCTTGAACAGATAAGGAAAGAGTAGGATGATTTGAATAAGAGCATCCATTGAGCCCGTAGCAGAGCAGAAACTTAGAATGGAGGTTTCCTACCCCCTGGGCTCACTATCATTTGTCTTATATTTTCTATCATAATTATAGTTTTCAACAGCAGTGGTTTTCAACCATGACTCTATTAAAAAGTGGCTTGAGTAGCTTTCAAAATCAACAGCTGCTGGCCTAATCCCTGATTTAGTACGTCTAGGGACAGATCCCAGAAATCTGCTTTTGAAGTTCCCCATAAGGATTAGGATGGGCAGCCAGTGTTGAAAACCACTGTGACTTAGAGAAGAGTGTAAGCTCCCCTGGCACTATGGTGAGTCCCTAGATCCCTATCACCCAGTAATGGGTTTTCAACACTCATCTGCCTCTTTGGAACATGTTGAAGAATGTCTGCCATCCCAACTGTAACTACACAAGCCAAGACTTTTAACTTTTGTATTCTTGTCCCCTTTCTCTGATCACTGCAAACTCAGATATAGGGGATCTATCTTACAGGTTTTCCAGGCTAGGGGAAAACTTATTGGATTTCTACCACCTTTAGGGAAGAGGATATTCAACCATTTAAATCACTTGGAAGACCAGATATGAGAACAGAGAGGATGGATAGCAATGAACTCTAGCAGCTTCTCTTCCTTGATTAGGTACCAAAGTAAATCCAGGAATCCACTATAAATGTACTGTCTTCCAGGACACACCATGCCTTTGAGTACCTTATACAATTGCTGCAAAACAAATGAACTTATACCAAATGAATTAACAAGGGGATTTGTATCCTTTCTGTTGAGACAGCAAGTTAGGCTTAAACAGAGTTAAAATAAATTATAGGATCAAAAATTTATCAAACTGAGTAGCCCCCTCCTCAGGTCCTAGAGTTGAGTTACTTAAACCCTCATTGTAGGGGAATTTGAGTTGGAGGAATTTATAAGCCTTGGGGGGAAATTGAGGGACGGAAGGGAGTATTATAAAAGCCCTGACAATTGGTTTGTTTATCAGAATAAAACACTAAGTAAAATGAGCCTTGATGGAATTTTACGAATTTTACATTAGCAATCGTGATTGTTGAACAACTAATTTCTATTTCTCTCTGAGCTCAAGGTGAAGAATATCATGCATCACTGAAAAGGCTGATCATCACAGTAGTGACAGGGAAAGAGTGGAGAAAACAGGCTTTTATCTGCATATGAGTAAGCTCAGTCTCCTGCATGGATCATCACATCATCAAAGCTGTCAGAGTCTGAATCCCAGGGTTCCACTGTCTGTGTGAGGTCTTTTTGTCTGCTATTTGTAGAATGGGTTTGCATGACGCAGTCCGATGGTCCAGCCTCTTCTCCCTGTTGAAGCAAGCAGAGAGAAAATGCTTACTGGCCTTTGTTTGAAGCTTTCTTATTCCTGCCTTTATAAGGTTGTGGGTAATCATTTAAGCCTTGCCTGAAAGTCAATAAATATTCCACTGAAGAATAGTACGAGACAGCAAAAGAGACAATGATGTATAGAACAGTCTTATGGACTCTGTGAGAGAGGGAGAGGGTGGGAAGATTTGGGAGAATGGCATTGAAACATGTAAAATATCATGTATGAAACGAGTTGCAAGTCCAGGTTCGATGCACGATACTGGATGCTTGGGGCTGGTGCACTGGGACGACCCAGAGGGATGGAATGGGGAGGGAGGAGGGAGGAGGGTTCAGGATGGGGAACACATGTATACCTGTGGTGGATTCATTTTGATATTTGGCAAAACTAATACAATTATGTAAAGTTTAAAAATAAAATTAAATTAAACTAAAAAAAAATAAAATAAAAAAATAAAATGCCAAAACAAAACAAACAAAAAAAAAGAATCTCTTTTCTCTGAATCATCACAGCAATTTGATTTGCAGAGTGGGTGCTTCAACATTCTTCAAGTTCTGGAAATTAACCTATACTGACCTTTCATCAACTTGTGATGTGATCACGTCTCTGACAGTTGAAATATTTCTCAACTATCTTCTGAGGGTGAGAATCTAACAGTTCAGCAATGTCACTTAATTCACTGTCTTCAAATCCTTCACCACCCAAACATTTTGCAGATGCTACAACATTTTCAATTTCTTCTGGCACTGGAAGTAAACTTTCAGAATTAGTTACAACCTCATTCTGAAATTTCTGACAGGCTCCATTAAGGGCTGATTGTTTTATTTCTCTCACTGACTCTTCTACTATTATTAAAGCATTACATATGGATAAATTTTGCCAAGCTACTTTCACAGTAATTTCAGGTGTCTCTCTCATAAGAGTTGCCAGGTAGTCAAATATACTTCCAAGTGCATGGGTTGAAGGAATGGAGTTGTACTGGGGTAAATGGAGATGACTTTAACACAAAGATCAGCATTTACTATCACACTTTTATCAGTGGGAGCCGTGCTAAGAATCAGCAACAATTTGAATTCAAGATGTTTTTGGTTTAAATATTGTTTAACCTCAGGAACAAAACACTTCAAAAACCAATCAAAAAAGAGTTTCTTGGTGATCCATATCTTATGGTTTCCATGCATATACACAGAAAAGTGTTTCTGGCATTTTCTTTTAAGAGGGCAAGAATTTTGGAACTTGTGAAGCAAAACAGGTTTAGTCAGAAAATCACCAGAAGCATTGGAACAAAGAACTTTGGAGCTTATCTTTCCCAAGCTTGAAGCCTCTGGTCTTTGTCTCCTCCTTTGCAATAGATGTGCAAGTGGGCATGCGCTTCCAGAACAAGACTGTTTCATCAGCATTGTAGACCTGTTCAGGCATATAGCCATTTTTCTCTATCCGTTCCTTCAATATTCTGCAGTGGCTTCATGATCTGCTTCCTCTGCAAGCCATGTCTTTTCATATAGACCATGGCAGTTCCTAAACCTATCCCACCACTTACTACTCACAATGAATGTTATAATTTTCCATCCAGATCAAAATTTAAATTTGCATGTTTGTGATGCCTGCTAGTAGATTTTACACATAGAAAGAGGTCTATTCAGCCTTCTCTGTTTTAGAAGCCACAAATGCAAATCTCTTTCCTTTTTTTCTATTTTGGCATTTTGAGTTGTCTGATTTTCTCAGTGATTCTGGTGTGCCCCTGATGCACTGGCCTTAACAGCTTTCTTACTTTTCTTCACTGATTCATTAGCACCCAAAAATGCCCTAAAGAGGTCTTGGTTTCACCATTATCAAGCATTTCAAGAATTCTCATTTTGTTTGCCAACGTTTTTGTCCTCTTCACCCTTCTTGCCTCTCTATCATTTACCTTCTTGGTTTTTTGCTTGGATACCATTCTTATTCAAACTTACACAAAATTACAGCTATTGAAAGTTTTCTGTCACTGAGCAATACACAACACTAACATATAAAGAGCAAATGACAACATTCACAAGACAAATAGAAAGGGTAAAATAGCTTTGGCATGACTATACTTGTGTATGATTTACGGCAGCAGAAGGAAGAAAGGGTAGAAGAACCAGGGTACCAGCAAGCAACCCAAATGTTGGTCCTGTCATGTGAGATACTCAGCAAGACAGCATGATGGTAACTGGAATTTGTATATTGTTCCGAAACTCTCAAAGGTGCAGACCAAATAAACTCAAATTTCATATGAGAATGACTTGCAGTTGTGAAGGGATCACAGAACTCAGGAGTCAAGGTCAGGCTACCAGGCTGAAATGAGAACAAGTATCACCACCTAGGAAAAAACAGACACAAAAATGGGAAACGAAGACAGGAACAGAAGCAGTCTGCACAAGTAGCTTAGAAGCTAGCGAGGAGAACAGAAATGTGGAATAATAATAATAATATCTGCCAAATTGCCCTTACAAAAGTTAGACCAATTTGCATGCTCACTAAGAGTGGATAAGAGTTCTTTTACCCTATATGTTCACCAACATAAAATACTATCCGCTTCTGCAATCTGTTCCAAGCAGAAGGTGAGTCACAAAGTATCTCATTTTTAATTTTCATCTTTCATTATCTTTCCATATGGTAAGCCATTTCTATTTCATCTTTAAGTTGTCTGTTCATATCCTCTGCCCACTTTTTAATGTTTCTCTTAATGATTTGTAGGCACTATTAGCATATTGTGTGTGTGTGTGTGTGTGCTCAGTTGGCTCAGTTGCATCCAACTCTTTGTGACCCCAAGGAATGTAGCACTCCAGGCTCCTCTGTCCATGGAATTCTCCAGATAAGAATACTGGAGCGGGTTGTCATTTCCTTCTCCAGGGGATTTTCCAGACCCAAGGATCTCCTGCATTGGCAGGCAGATTCTTTACCGCTGAGCCACCTGGGAATCCATTAGCATATTAAGGAACTCTTATTTTTAATTGTAAACATTTTATCCAAGCCTGTCATTTATTTTGTCTTTTACCATAAAGATGTTTCAAGTATTTATGTAGTCAAATGTTCAGAGAAGGCAATGGCACCCCACTCCAGTACTCTTGCCTGGAAAATCCCATGGATGGAGGAGCCTGGTAGGCTGCAGTCCATGGGGTCGCTAAGGGTCGGACACGACTGAGCGACTTCCCTTTCACTTTTCACTTTCATGCATTGGAGAAGGAAATGGCAACTCACTCCAGTGTTCTTGCCTGGAGAATCCCAGGGACGGGGGAGCCTGGTGGGCTGCCGTCTATGGGGTCACACAGAGCGGACACGACTGAAGTGACTTAGCAGCAGCAGCAGTCAAATGTTTCATGCTTTGCTTTTAAAAACCTTCCCCTCCCTAAGAGGATAAAAAAAAAAAAAACATATAAAACTAAAAACACACAAAATACATTTTATGCATGCAAATAAGAGCATTAAAAACTAAAACTCCAGGTAGGGAGAATGACTTGACTCTATATTTAACTAAATCACTGGGTAAAACTTCATTCAACCAACTTTTCAATGATAGCTATACTTCTACCCATAAAATTCACTTTGGGTCAGAGTTTAATCCTGTGTTCTCTGACTTTGCTAAGGATATGTCACTTTTGCAAAATGCTGGAGCCAAGTTAATGTGAAGAATAAAGACTCTGAAGTAACCTTCCCACATTAGCTTTCAGTTCTGCAAGCTGTACAGACTTGAAACTTTTAGTGAGAGGGTAACAGGCAGGAAGGCTAGGGGTCCCCAAACAGAGGAAATAGGTTGCAAGTGTCAGACGTTTTTTTATCTCTCTCTTAAGCGGCAGGAGGAAACAAACTACAAGCCTCAGATTTTTTTCCCTTCTCTATATAAAATTAAAAGGAGGTTTCTTTTAAATTCTCTGTTGCCATGAGGACACCTGGTTCCACCTGAACTTAACTTTTCTCATACCTTGAGCTAACCAATGAATTTTTTTTTATGGAAAAGTGTTTCTTAAGCTACGTTAATGAACTATGTATTTACCTTAGACTCTGTCTTTCTTCAAGTCGGTTTTGACTAAGACAGAACTAACTTGACAAACTTGTTTTATTCAACAAACCAGTATGTTTTCCTCATGCAAATGTTCTCTTAAGTTATGTTAATGATACTATGTACTTGTTTGGAAACCTGCCTTTCTTCAAGATTCATGTCAGTCTTCTTATGGCCCGGGGTGACTCACCTTGTACCAATGCTATCTCAGAATGCATGTTGTGGGTGAGGGGCCTGGTGCCACTCTCTCAGTTTTGAGACATTTCCTTTCTCTAATTAGCAGCCTGCTAGTAGATATATAACTTTCTGCTAAAAAATAGCAAGTAGCAAAGGGGCACTCTTTCTGCCCCCTTCTGATGTCTATGTCAGAAGCTTTCTCTATCTCTTTTATACTTTAATAAAACTTTATTACACAAAAGCTCTGAGCGATCAAGTCTTGTCACTGGCCCCAGATTGAATTCCTCTCCTCTGGAGGCCAAGAATTCTGGTGTCTTTCGTGGCTTAGCAACAACCTTTCATTGGGATGATAATAAATAATGCAATAATTGCATTAATGCAATTCTTTGCAAGGTATTTTTCCAAAGTACATTTAGTTAGAGAGTGTAACATCATGCTTCTGGTCCTTGTGAATCTGAGAATGCCTGGCATCCTCTATGAGGAGAAATAGAGCCTGGCTGGTTGAGCTCTGTAGTCATGAACTGGGGCTCACCCTGTTCAAGTGCCCAAAAGGGCAGAAGGATCTCAGGATGTTTTTTCCTGTTAGCATTTTCACCAAGAACAAAGAATTTTATAAAACATCACATCCTTTGAGGATTTGTATGGACAAATAAGATTGAGTTCATTGCAGCTTCTGTTATGAAAGGACATTTGGTTACAAGGAGTTTGCTTTTGTAAAAAATGTGCAGAACTAACATCCTTCAAAATCTCCTTCAAAAATCTTAAAACATACACACATGTGCAAGTGGTGAGCTCAAAAAGTACAGACCATCAAAATCATTTAACATTTTAAAGTACAGTACTCATAAATGGTAATCAATGGTGAGGTTTCCATGAGAAGTCTTATTTTTTTTCAAAATTTATAAACTACCCACAATGCATTTACTAATATGTTAAACAAAGATGTCATTCAACTGGCTTCTGAGACCAAAGGGCAATAATACAGCACTTCAAAAGTAGATCCTCATGATCAAAAATTTCAGCTATTCATTCATTCTCTTCAATCAACTTATGCTGACAAAAGTGCTTATCCTGGACAAGGCCACGTGACCTGAGGAATAAAGAAATGAATTAAAAAATCTTGATCTCAAGGAACTTAGTCTCCTAGGGAAGATAAATAGAACACACTATAAAGGTAGAAAGCTTCATATAAGAGTTGCAAACAATGTATTATGGATTATGGGGGCCTAATCTGCCCCTTTCTGTCCATTTCTTTTATTTTCTTGGCCATGTGGAATCTTACTTACCTGACCAGGGATTGGACCCAGGTCACCGCAGTGGACATGCTGAGTCCTAACCACTAGGCCTCCAGGGAATTCCCATGTCCTTTCCTACTTTATCTACAGTGGTCCAGGCCCTTCTCATTCCTCATCTGAAGAGTGATATAAATTTCTAAATCTGTCTTCCATTCAACCCTATGGACCACACTGCCTCCAGAGCAACCTTTCTAAATATGGGATCTGATCCGGTACTTCCTCCACTTTAAATCACTCCCATGAAAGATGTCCCCATGGCTTATTGAATAAAGCTGAACTTCCTCTGTACAATGGCACCTGCCTATTTTCCCCCATCTTATCTTTCACTACCTCTTCCCTTCATCCTCTGTAATCTACAAGTCACCCAGTTAAGGGGCTATTTCAGTCATCCAGATTTCCTTAACCTTTAACACTAGTTCAAGTATCACCTCTAACAGGAGGCTTTCCCTGCTCCCTCCAGCTATCTGAGAAGCACTCACTGACTGTCTGGGAAGCACTAATCAAAGCTCTCAGAGCCTCCGTCCCATGCTTACTCTGGTTACAGCACAAACATTTCCCTGTAGTGATGTTTCCCTGTGTATTCATCATTTGTGAATATCTCGACAGTATCTGGAACAGAAGAAGAGATCCTCATTTTATTGCCCAAATGCTTACAGTAGAGAGAATAAGAGTTACATGCAACACTCACAATGGGTCAGCATTTGAATTGGACTTTGAAGAATGGGTAGGATTTCCAGTGTTTATGGAAGGGGCGAGTGAGTGGGAGGTGAGGAGTAAAGGAACTGCTAGGGAAGTATGGGGATTCAGTTAGATGAGGCTGAAACATGTGGCGGCTGAAGTGGATGTTGCTGCTGTGTAGTTGCTAAGTGTGTCAGACTCTTTGTGACTCCATGGACTGTAGACCGCCAGGCTCCTCTGTCCATGGGATTTTCCAGGCAAGAGTACTGGAGTGGGTTGCCATTTCCTCCTCCAGGAGATCTTCCCAACTCGGGGATCAAACCATCGTCTCCTGCATTTCAGGCAGATTCTTTACCACTGAACCACCTGGGACAAGTGGATAGTCAAAACACGAAATTGGAAGTCTGTTGAGGAAAATTATGGAGGGCCTCCAATGACAGATTTCTTTGGTGAAATGGAGTTGTGTTTAACTGTCCTGATATTAATGAAAGGATTTATGTTTGCAATGAACAGAAAAGCAGGTGTTTAGTATAAATCAGACCTATTCTTCCCTGTTACTAGGTCTCAGCACAAACATTTCTAGGAGAAAAAGTTCTAACTAGTTGTGTCCTAAATAATTTAGGGATATCCTGCTGATATTCATTATCACATAGCTATTTTGTTCTTGCTATTTCAATCCTTGGTAACAAAGACAGTTATGAAACATCTTCCCTTTCCTTTTCTGGTTGGATGGGTTATTAATCAAATAGACATCCATACGTTCTTAAATAATAATTTATTTTCCCCACTAAAATTTCATGGAAAATAGTGCACATTTCTTTCTGGATCCAAGCAATCTTTATAGCTCTGAAAATTCTTCTCCCCACCCCTCCCCGACCCCCCAAAAATGTCAAAATGGAGTCTATGTAGTCACAGTGCCCTCTACTGGCTACAGAGAGGAACAGCTAAATCCAGGAGGAGAAGGAATTCAACAGCTCACAGAGCTGCTGTGCGATGCACTTCCCCACTTCTTCCCTTTATGTTAAGCGGAATGTTGAGTTAATAGCTCCTCAAGGTAAGCTCCTGAAGGTAAGCGCCTCAAAATAAGGGCTTCCCTGGTGACTCAGATGGTAAAGAATCTGCCTGCAATGAAGGAGGCTTGGGTTTGATCCTTGGGTCAGGAAGATCCCCTGGAGAAGGGCATGGCAACCCACTCCAGTATTCTTGCCTGGGGAATTCCACGGACAGAGGAGCCTAGCAGGCATGGGGTCGCAAAGAGTCGGACATGACTGAGCGACTAACACACACACACAAGGTAAGCAAACTCATTTTGGCAAGAATCAGGCAAGCGCTCCAACAAATTTCACCTTTTTTCCTGTTCTTTTGGAGGACTGGACACACCCAAAGCTTCCAAAGATTTTTTTTTTAAGAAGAGGCACATAAATATAAACAATAGTTTCCCTATCTCCTCCATTTGCTTGGCCTCTTGACCTCATTTTCACTGGCTTTCATAATACAAAAGAAAGCTTTCAGTTAGGGAACTCTGTAAGGAATCTGGCAATCAAGGACCCAGTGGCCAGCCTCATCCCAATCTGGAATACAACCAGGACACCTCCCAAGTTCAGGCTAAATGCACCATTTATCCTCTCTCAACCTTATGATTCATGCTGAAGCTCCAATACTTTGGCCATCTGATGCGAAGAACTGACTCATTAGAAAAGACCCCGATGCTGGGAAAGATTGAGGGCACGAGGAGAAGAGGACAAGATGCTTGGATGGCATCACCGACTCAATGGGCATGAGTTCTGGGAGTTGGTGAAGGACAAGGAAGCCTGGCGTGCTGCAGTCCATGGAGTCGCAAAGAATCGGACAGGACTGAGCAACTGAACAACAACCTTAAGGACAGCGAACAATAAGAAGAGAAGAAAAAGATCAGCAAAAAAAAAAAAAAGTTTCAAAGGATAGAGACCATTGAAAGGCGATTTTTAGCCAGTGCCTAGCGGAGTCTCTGGCCACCTGCTGCTGCTAGGCTGCCGTCTATGGGGTCGCACTGAGTCGGACACGACTGAAGAGACTTAGCAGCAGCAGCAGCAGCGGAGTCTCTGGCCACCTGCTAAGAGAGTTAAAAGCGGGACACGCACTGCAAATGATGGAGTGTGATCCTCATTAAAGGTGTTTTTATCATTGCAATCTCAGGCTGAATTGCAATGCCAGGAAACGTTCGTGGCTGGCCGGCGAGGAATAAGGCGTCCCCAAGTTCAGAGACATCCCTTTTCCGGCAAAACCATTTCAAAAGCCCTGCCCAGCCTCTTGTGGGTCCTTTAAGGTATTTATATTCAACCCAGTTCTGAATGGGTTCCTAAGCCCTAATTAAGGAAACACCGCTTCCTTTTGTGCCTCACTTCCGTCGGGTTTTTTGTGGGTTTTTTTGTTTTGTTTTTTTTTTGTTTGTTTGTTTGTTTTTGGCTTTTGCAATGAATGCGAAGTTTTGTACCTGAGGCCCTTAGGTAAGCTCTCACCTTCCGTCTCCGCGCGCCACACCTTCCTTGCCGCCTCCTTGAGCAAAGCCCGGGTTAGGGGAGCCGCAGTTCCTTTGCCTTTCCGGCAGCCAAGGAGGCAAAAACTTAAGTCCCAGCTCATTGCAACCGGAAGAGCAAAGAAATAAAAACCACAGAGGGCTAGGAGTTAGGACCACGAGAGCGGCGGGAATCACTGTGAAGTTGCCTTGCCAAGCTGGGGGTTAGGGTGATGCGAGCAGGGTCAAGTCCCTCCCAAGCAAGGCTCGGATCATGTCTTTATGTCATATTTTCATACATTGTTCTTCTTGGAATATTTTTGGCATTAACTTTGCACTTTAAAGATATTGCATTAAAACTTTCATCTTCATTCCTGAGTATCTCGTTGCCCCCTGCCCCTTAAATTTTGGGCCCTCAACTCAAATCCCCTGGCGATGGGTGTGATCGCGTAGCTAGAGGCAGCTCAGGAGCCGACTATGCTCCGGCTCGCTCGCTCGGCTAATTTGGGGGCAGCCCCGCCCCGCCCCTCCCCCCCACCCCCCGCCCCGAGGGCAACCAGTTTGGTTCAAGAATACCGAAAGGACATCGGCTCACCTGGTTCCGGCTGCTCCAGACTCTGCGATCTCCTCTGCTAACAGCCGAGGCCCGCTCTGCTCCCGGTGGGGAGGACTCCTCTCGCATGTGCAGGGCGCCGGCTCGGAAGCAGCTCCCCTCCGCGCCGCCGTGCTTATCCTGCGGCTCTCGGGAGAGAACTGCCTTCCTCAGTGCGTGGCGGACTCATCCCCCGCACGGGTGGGAGGACCGCGTGCTGTCACTTCCGACCGGATCGATGACTGTGTGTCAGAACACCACCTCGATCTTCCCACCCCAAGCCCGCGCCCCAACTTGGTCCCAGCAGCGGCGGCCGAGAGGCAGTCTTGATAACTCGGTCTCAAGGCCCAAGGGACTAGAGACTCCGCGAGGGTCTGTAACAGTCTCTTGGGCGGGCTGCAACTCTTAAAGCTGGACCGAACATCAGATCTGGGTAGGATGTAGCATTCGGTATCTTTCGTGAAAAGTCACCCAGCAAATGAAATCTGAGCCAACATGTAGCACCAGGGGTGCCTCCGAACAAATACGCCCTCAAAGCAAACTCCACCAATCGCTGCCTGGGCAGCCTTAAAATCGCCATCAAGAGGCATGAACACGAGTTTAGAGAAGGGAACGGTTTCTGGTGGGATCTGGCCAAAAATAAGTCCAGCCCCTCAGAATACCAGCGCGGGCCGGGGGTGGGGTGGAGTGGAACTTTGCTCTCTACAAATGCCTGTCAGCTGATTACTCCAGGCTTCTTACAAAGCTTGTCTGAGACTGGCAGCTAAGAATGCTAAACAAATACTTCTGGAAAAATGAAAATGGATGTGAAACACGGCTGTTTATGCCACACAGTTGTTTTCATGTGTTAAGGTGCACAGTTCCCTCAAAGCTCCAAAGACATACTTTGCTTCAGGAGGCCTGTCTTACGATTTTTGGTCATTTTTCAGGTTTTAGTCAATGCATTACAGACAAAGTCCCTAAATACAAGAACCAATGCCAGATTTAGCAAATAAAAACACGGGTCACCCAGTTCAAGATGAATCTCAGATAAACAGCAAATATTTTTTCATGCAAGTATGTCCTTTACAGTATGCGGGTCACACTTAAACTTTCAAAAGTATTCGTTGCTTAACTGAAATGTGAATATAACAGGGTGTCCTGTTTTTTTTTCTGGCAACTTCTAAGAATAATGCAATGACTGCTTGAATTCTTCTGTTTACAATCCAACAAACAAGACACAAGTCTACATGGAGAGGTAGGCAAAAAATATCACAAGGATTCATAATAACTTATACACAAAAAGGAATAGTCACTTTGAAATATTTATTAGGAAAGCAGTAAAAACCTTATTTATATTAATTGAAGAGCTTGTCCAATAGGGTAGTTAAGGGTATTCATACAGGGATCTGCAAACTTCCCCCTGGGAGCTGGGTCAGCTTGCAACCACTTCTTGGGTGCTTTTGAGCTAAGAATGGTTTTCACACTTTTCAATGGTAGAAAAGAATGGAAAGAAGAAAAAAAATTTGTGGCAAGTGAAAGTTATATGTGTTTCAAATTTCAGTATCCATAATTGAAGTTTTATTGTAACTCAGCCACACCATTTTTTTTTTTTACTGCCTTGGGCTGTTTTCAGGCTATAAAAGCAAACTTGAGTTATTGCAACAGAGATGAATCAACCTGAAAAACCAGAAATATGTACTATCTGGGCCTTTACAGAAGTCTGTCAACCTCTGATATGGATGAAACCATTGCCTGTAAAGTGGTGATACCAATCAGTAACTCTGTGAGCTATAACTCTGACTTTACTAAACATTTTCCTCATTTGCAGAAACTATTTGCTTGGCTGTCCTTTTTCCAGTAGTCTAGAAGAATACCATATTTTCATAGATACAAAATTTTGGTAAATTGAAATCAATGGCGTTTGAATGAGATTGGTTTTAACAATACCGGTCACCTCTGCTTTTCACAGTTTCTAATTCACCCTTTGTGCGCTGCTGCACCGCCTCACAAACCACAGCATCTCTGTGGCTTTTATAGCCCCAACTTGCTCAGCATTTTATCAAAGCAGTTCGCCTGCCACCTAGTGGGAAAAGGTGGGAGTGTATGATTATCATTTATTTAAGTAAACTGGCTAGCTTTAAGCTGTAGGACCTTGGACAGGGATAATTACAATAGTAATTACATTTGAATGGTAGTTTGTCATTTACAAAGCACTTCTTTGTATAGTATTTTAATTAATCCTCTCTCCAGACAACACAGTGTTATAAGCAGATCTTCTTTGATCTATTTTTCTGTTGACAAATGGAGTCAGAACATTACCTTATTTATTCAGGATCATACCAATAGGCAAGTGTTTTGTTCACAGACACCCTCTGAACTTAGGTTCCCTCATTTCTACATTTCTAGCTCTACTCTATCGAAAGCTTCTATTTGTCACAAGTATATATATTTTAGTAAATTTCCAAGGATAGTCTTTTTAAACAAACATGAGCCATCCAAAATATCCCTTGTCAAGAAAAAATTCTAAGGAATACAACATGATTTATTCTAGGTAAATGTTTAATTAATGTTTATCAAAACCAAGGTGTAAGTTAAGATCCATTTTCTGAGGGAGGGTGAATAAATTGGGCAGAAGACACTTAAGGCTTAATCCTTTAAAATAGCTGTTTGATTACTGGCAGAATACCAGCCACCATTAAATCCTTTTTGATTAAGACATATAATAATCATTTTTCCAATGCAATATGATTCCCTTACTTTTAGACCTAAAAAATGATGCTTGAACAGAGCTTTCAGAGTGTAAGACACAGAGGTCTCAAAAAGAGATCCATTTTAATTGCTCTGTGTCTCAGGAACTTCCAGAGGTTTGTTGTGAATCTGCAAAGGGATCTTTGAGCTCGCTATGCTAAAGCTCATTTGGAAAAGGAGATTTGTGGTCTCCTCCAGTGCTTATTAATGTGCCTCTGTCTTGTACAGCAGCCTGTGTGCTTTAGTGATGACCAAGAACCAGATTAAGTGAGCCAAAGGTTAGGGCAACCCAAAAGAAAGAGACACGTATACAATGACATTTCATTGGCTGAATCTACAGTTGGACACACAATGGGAATGTACTCAATCACGGGCTATCTGTGAAATGCAGTCATACTTGTCGACTGCGCCCAAAATCACACAAAGGGTCAAACGAGAAAGAACAGTTTCCACAGCTTTGCAGATCATGGTTTTCGGACTGTGCCTGTTTCTTGTGAACATGGCCCCTGTGGGAATACTTTAGTATTACAGTCATCCCTCAGTATCTCCGGAGGGAGGCAGGGAAGTTGCGGGGGGAGGAGGCTGGTTCCAGGACCCCACTCCACCTCTCGCAGATAGCAAAATACACAGATGCTCAAGCTCCTTACATAAAATGGTGTAGTACACTTGGCCCTCCATATCTGCCAGTTTCACATCTGCTGATTCAACTGCAGATTAAATTTTTCACATTCAGTTGGTTGAATCCAAGGATGTGCAACCAGAGGAGGTTCAACCTGGGGATAGGAGGGCAGACTGTATTTGGAAATAGCTGCACTTTCATATTAAAATTACAGCTTGAGGTAAGGATGTGAAAGCTAAGGCACCTGGGACTTGGGAATGAAATTCTTTTATTGCCTCACTTGCAGCACAATCTTAAGTTTAACCACAGGGGATGCCTACTGTTTGCAAGCTTTGCTGATGTGATTTGTATTTCTGAAACTCTAACATGGACATAATCTTGCACCTGTTTTATTGGGTGCCCCCATTTTCTTGACAGCTAACATTGTGGCTGAGCCATTTCTAGCTGCCGAGGCCTGGCCATGCACGTGGCTAGTACATGGCTCAACTCAGGTGTATCTTCACAATTATGCAAAGAGGGTAGTACTGATCATTTTTAAATAGCCCCTGAGGTTCACTACTGGTTTTCTCAAGCAAGTCAGGTCATCCTAAGTTGTCCCTATAAATTCACAGCACAAAAGTTCCCTAAAGTTGCTACTTATTTATATCACAACTAGTATCATTGCTGCTACTGCTAGTGCTACCACCAACAACGGACACATATAGTGTTCCCTTTTGTTAGGCACCATCCTAGGAGCTTCATATACATGAACTAAATCAATCCTCAGAGGTTGTATCTGTGGGACACAGTCTATTGTCACCCCCAGTTTACAGATGTTAATACCAAGAACCAGAGAGGCTAAGAGACTCGCTAAAGTTCACTGATGAATCTGAGTATAAATGCAAGCAGTCTGACTGCAGAACCCTAGCTTTTAATTAATATTGCCTCAATCCCAAAGCACAATCAGAAGAAAAGACACACCGCTTACTCACTGAAGTGCAGCGACCCAGCTTGGCATTGACTACCTTCCATGGTCCGGATGCACCTTATGTTCTCCTCACATTGTGCCACCATTCAGCCGAGTCTACTTCAGCCACTTCAGAGGACTTACTGATAGCGAGCAGGACTCTGTGGAGCTCCTGGACACAAAAGCCTTTTGTGCCCCTCATTGCTTGACTACAGGAACTAGGCTTCATTCAGCCTCCAAGACCTTCCCTGAGTTCCAATGGGCAGGTTCAAACAGTTGCTTAATGAGGGAAGGGAGGAGATGCAGAGATAAGGGAGGAACAGTCAAAAAGCAGCCTTGGGGCAAGGTCCTGGTTTGCCTGGATACACACAACAGCCTTGCATTGATCTGTTTTGCAGATACTGAAACCCCCTCCAGGTGGGAAAAAGTTAACGATTAAAGATGGTATGCTGCCCACAAGTATACAGACCCTAGACCAGTTGAGACCTGAATGCTGAGGACTCTGACTCCTATTACATCACCACCAGCCCATCAGAAGAATGTCCATTAGCTGACCACACCCTCTTTGAACCATTACTATAAAACTTCTCACTACCCTCTCAAAGTTGGGACACACAATTTTGAGGGCATTTAGCCTGCTGTGGACCCTTCTGCCTGGCAAAGCAGTAAAGGTATTTTTACTTCTCTCAAAACTCTGTCTCTGAAAATTAATTTGGTGTCGGGGTACAGAGGCCAGGTTCAGCTTCATTGCCAGGAAGAGGTCACACCTTGATTCATGCTGTCCCTTCTGTGCTATCCCCTCTATCACGTCTTCCCTTGTTGAACTTCTGCTCATCCTGTAAGGCCCAGCTCCAATTTGATCTCTTTGGTAAATACTTGAGCCCCCAGCTGGAAGTAAACATATTCACCCCTGAATCCTCCCTCATAACTCTTTGTCTGAATTTCTCTCAGGCACTTAGCACCTTTTACATGGTATTAGAGCTCTTTATGTGCATAGCAGCCACATTCACTAGAAGATAAATTCGCTAAAGAAGACTCAGCTCAAACTCTGCTTCAACCATGAGTCCCTCCTTGGCTTCCCCAATGATATTGACTCCTGTGTGCTTGCTAAGTCGCTTCAATCATGTTCAATTCTTTGTGACCCCATGGACTGTAGCCTGTCAGGCTCCTCTGTCCATGGTATTCTCCAGGCAAGAATACTGGAGTGGTTGCCATTTCCTTCTTCAGGGGATCTTCCTGACAGAGGAATCGAACCTCTGTCTCCTGCACTGCAGTCAGATTCTTTACCATTGAGCCACCAGGGAAGCCCTTTTAACTCCTAAGCTCCCTCACTACTTTGTTCTTACCTTAATTGTCTATAACACTTAACCTTATCCCACAGGTCTGTCATTAGTTTGGGTATCTGCCTTTTCCTAGGAGGTAAACTCAAGAACAGAGGTTGTTTTATTTGGCTTTGTATCCTCAGCCTAACATAACCTCTTGTTCATTTGTTTGTTGAATGAGTGAATGAATAATGAGTGAAGCCTTTCCTGAATTCCTCCTGCCAGAAGTAATCACTCCCTTCTCTGAACTCTAATAGCTTCTTGTTCTTCCTTGTGGTACTTTCGTTTCTTACCTTGTACTACAGTTATCCACAGACAAGTCTTAGCTCCTTGTTAGACTATAAGCACCTTAAGGTTGGGCAATGCCTTAGGTATCTCTAAGGTTTGATCTTAGAAATAGGTATCTCTATATTTCCATCACCTGGCAGAATTACTGGTCCAATAAATGGGCTCAGTAAATATTTTTGAGTGATTCATCACAATGAATATGGCCCCTTAATGATGGGCTCATAGGTGTCCCCAAAGAAAAAATGAAAAAAGGCCGAGCAGGATGGGGATTAGCCATTCAAACTGAGGTGAGCCTTGTGTGATGGAAGGGCTGTGAATACTATGGGACCTGTCACTCACACGGATACAAACAAGTGGCCATCACTTATCATTGTGAGAACTGACATTAGAGGCAATTCATTATCCTTTGCTTTGCAATTGGAGAAATTAGAACAAACACCACCATCTTCCAAAAGAATAAGACCAAGTGATAAAAGCCTATAAAGAAAAAAATTAGTTTCAGGCTCATACAATAGCTGTACATGTTCTAGAAAAAGAACTATGCATTCACTGGCCAGTGTAACTATATCCCAAACCTAGAATTTCTTTCGCATTATTAAGGATTTATCTTAGCACCTAGAACTATAAGAAAACTAATTAAAAAGTGTATATGATAATGTGATTGTGGAAAGGTTTTAAAAATCATAAAATAATCATGTGGGTCTACAAGTTAATACTGGATCATTCTTATGACATCATTGATAAATCAGCAAAAATAAAATATTTTTCAGAATGACGTAATCTTGAAAACTGAATTATTTATAGAACAACACATGTATAATTTAATGGAAGAAAGGAAAAGAACACTTGCTGAGAACCTACCACCTGTCGAATACAATCCTCAATGATTTTACCCACATTGTCTAATTCATCCCTCTGAAAAATCATGAGAGGTCACATGAAAAATCATAAGCATCTGAACTGGAACTTGGTCGTAGGTCACATGTGTCCTCCCCTTTATTCTTCCCCTCTTATTAAGAATTCACTGCAAACATAGCTCATTGGAATTCCTCATCAGTACTGTTTAACTTGAACCCTCCCAACACCAACAGCATTTGAGATGCTATCTGGACCAGTTAATTGAATTTCAGAGATTCATTCAAGACATCTAAGTCCCAGTACTCAATATTTCTCCCATTAACCTACCCTATTGTCACTGCACATCAAATATCTTAATGTAGTTAGCTTAAATTAAACCTGTTAAGTTACACAGACTAGTGTTTCTAATTTTTTTTTCATCTCCCCCAAACACACTATTTTAGTAGCCTGAAGACAGAAAGTCAATTGTGGCAATCCAGCTGTTCCAATGAATCAATAATTCACTTGGCATCTGGCTGTCAAATACCAAACCAAGCATCATCAGAAAATATGGAGCCAAATTCTCTAGCCTGCCACTAACTAATTGAGTGGGTCATTTTTCCTTAGCAGTGGTGACAGTCCCTTCCAAGCAATGGTAGGCATGAAAGTAGTATGGGACCAGCACGCAGACAGGGGACTTACTTGAAGGTATTACAGACAGTTTCAGACTTCGGAAAAATTTGTGAAAATGTATAACAACAAATTTAAGTAATAGAGTATTCACAGTTTTGAAAACACTAAGCACTTGTCAAAACAGCAGAGTTAATTTCTTTTAGAATTAAATGAAGGAACAATAATTAGGTGTGTAATTATCCATAACAATGTTTGTAAGATTTGTAATTATAGTTAATCGCTATAAAATGTGTTGATTTTAAAAGCTGTTAACGAAATTGAAAATAAAGTAATGGCATTGTAGATGCACATTTCCTTATGTTCGTCCAGGCACATGGGCTAGGGTAAAGCCTCAAATGACATTGCAGCCCAGCTCACTGTAGTAGCTGCTGGGCTGGCTATATGTTCAGCTTCCCTTACTTTTGTTGCACCACTTTTTTTGCTTTCTCACTTTGTCTCTGCACATGTAACAGGTTCTATTATTCTCTGCTCCCTTTCCCCATTCCATAGAGCTCCTGTGAAGGAGATACCAAGAGAAACTGATTCATGGATTAAGAAAAAATTAAATGAAGTCATGGAGGTGATCTGGCTTTAAAGTTGAAATACCATTGGATTGGGTTTCCCTGGTGGCTCAGATGGTAAAGAATCTGGCTGCAACGTGGGAGACCGGGTTTGATCCCTCTGCTGGGAAGATCCCCTGGAGAAGGAAATGGCTACCCACTCCAGTATTCTTGCCTGGAGAGTCCCATGGTCAGAGGATTCTGGCAGGCTACAGTCTACGGGGTTACAGAGTCGGACACGACTGAGTGACCAACAGTTTCACCATTGGATTATTAATGCCAGGGTTAACTCTCTCTACATTTGACCTGATGGCAAAGCACGTCACTTTTATTCTCTGCAGCCACAACTATATCTTAACACAAAAGGTTTCCAATTTCACCCTTTCTGATGTTTTGTTCAAATGTGATTTGGGTTATAATTATAGTATAAAGATGGACTTTCGGGGGAAAAAAAAGCATGATGCTATCTTTTCAAACTTCACCTTACATTAAAAAATCTTAATTCACGGCTCTGCAATATCTCTTTGTTAAGTTAAATCACCACCCTCTCATGGGCTGTCCTTAAAAAGAAAAAGTTGGGTACTTATTACTTGTTTGTTCTGTTTTTAGTGGGGAGAAATTTTATAAGCAGTTCAGAGAATTATTTTTTCATCAAGCACTTAAAGGTTCATGTTTCAATAATATATAGTTACTAATCACCATTCTAACTATTGCTTGTCCATTTTAACAGCTCTTTACTTAGTAACATTTACTTACATTGGGCTATAAATCACCTGCATTTAACATTTTTCATATTTGAGACCAATTTGATCCCTTAAAATATCTCTGCAACATTAAAAGTATACTCTGGACACTGTGAGACTCAAAGCCAACTGGCAAAAGATGCTATCTTTAGCTTTCCATCTATGTCTAGTATCTCTTTTGTGAAAATGCATGGGGAGTGAAGATACCCTGAGTCTAAATATTTGAATAACTAATTAGCCTTTAGCAATTTGCTCCCAATAAAACCGAGCACTTTCAGATTGATTTGAAAAAGTGAAAAATTTCACTGCAATATTAATATTCATTAATTCATTCATCTATTCATCCCACAGACCTTTCCTCAGCTGCTATTCTGGGCACAGCATCACCGTTTAAGGTGCTGGAGATATGTAGAGTAATTCATCACATGTCCTGACAAAGGTATGAGGTAGGTCCTACTGTGATTCCTATTTCACAAGTGGAGCTTTAAGAAGTTACTTGCCCAATGTCACATAGCTAGTAAGTAACAGAGCCACTCCATAATAACTCAGACAACATGACATCTTTTACTGAATCTTTCACTCAGGGAAGTAGTATTTAATCAAAAATCCTAGACAGAGGATTGGAAAAGCCTCAGGACACTGTAGACACCGAGGACTATTTACTGGAAAAAAATGTTAGTCACTCATTTGTGTCAGACTCTTTGTGACCCCATAGACTGTCAGGCTCGTCTGTCCATGGGACTTTCCAGGCAAGAATACTGGAGTGGGTTGCCATGCCCTTCTCCAAGGGATTTTCCTGACTCTGGGATTGAAGTTGGGTCTCCTGCATTGCAGGCAAATTCCTTACTGTCTGAGCAACCAGGGAAGCCCCTATTTACTGGAACTTTCCCCTTAACTCTCTACTGCCTTGACAAGACATTATCACCACTGTAAAGTGAAGTGAAGAAGTGAAGTGAAGTTGCTCAGTTGCGTCCAACTCTTCGTGACCCCATGGACTGTAGCCCACCAGGCTCCTCCATCCATGGAATTTTCCAGGCAAGAGAACTTGAGTGGGTTGCCATTTCCTTCTCCAGGGGATCTTCCCCAACCCAGGGATCGAACCTGGGTCTCCCGCATTGCAGGCAGACACTTTACCATCTGAGCCACCAGGGAAGCCCCTATCACCACTGTAGGTGGCACCAAATTTGGCCATTCATGATCACAGTAACTCAGCACCTCTTTTTCAAGCACCCCTACAGTCAGAAAGTGCTTAGACTTCCCAGGATCCCAAGATACAATTCAGTAGGATCTGATTTAAAAGCCTAGAGTTTTTTGTTATTTTGCCAATCTATTCCGAACTCACACCAGGTCACTAGCCTTAGTCATCCATAGAGACTGAGCAGCCACCTGGAGCTCTATGAACAACAGGACCTTGGAGGTGCCTCCCAAAATTTGAGGGTCAGGTTAGGAGATGCAGCCTGTGCTACTAGGAATCAATGTGAACTCGATGACTGCTCGTTCCAAAATAGAGGATGGCCCAGTTCCAATCGAGCTGCCTTTTCTTTTTTTTTTTTTTACAGTTGAAAATGTTTTTATATTATTTTATTAATTTCTTGTTACAACCATGTGAGGTGGCTGTTAGTACCACCACTTTAGAGGAAGAAACAGGCTCTGAAAGGATCTGGGATTTATTCATACTAGCATAGCCAGCAGGTGGCAGAGTATGGACATGAATTCAGGTTTTTCTTGCCAGTAATTCACAATGGTACTCTCTTACATACTGACTGGTCAAGTAGAATTTTTAAACTAGCCTCATTATTCCTAATGAAATGTCATGATACCTATTCAATGCCTAGTTATTAAAACTGTGATAGACCCTGGGGAATTCAAAGTCTGGGTTCCTACTCTCACAGAGCTTGTGGCCCTGTTGTTATTATTGAGTTGCTATGTCGTGTCCGACTCTTTTGCAACTCCATGGACTGCAGCCTGCCAGGCTCCCCTGTCCATGGGATTTCCCGGGCAAGAATACTGGAGTGGGTTGCCATTTCCTTCTCCAAAAGCTGACTTTTCTATGTTCCCTTCCTTAGACCCCTTACAAGTCCCCTTCAAAAAATCCCCCCACTAAAACAAAAGCCAATGGCACCCCACTCCAGTACTCTTGCCTGGAAAATCCCATGGACAGAGGAGCCTGGTGGGCTGCAGTCCATGGGGTCACTAAGAGTCAGACACGACTGAGCGACTTCACTTTCACTTTTCACTTTCATGCATTGGAGAAGGAAATGGCAACCCACTCCAGAGTTCTTGCCTGGAGAATCCAGGGACGGCAGAGCCTGGTGGGCTGCCGTCTATGGGGTCGCACAGAGTCGGACATGACTGAAGTGACTTAGCAGCAGCAGCAGCAAAACAAAAGCCAAACAAAGTAACACAAATTTGGCAGAAGGAATTCTCTTAACCAAAGAGATGGTCACACTCCTTGACCCCATGTTCCTCTCTGAAAACAGAACAAGTAATACTAAGTATCTCCCTGGGAGGCCAAATGGAATGCAGTAAGCTGATTTTCAGAAGTAGCAGCTAAGACAGAATTAATTTAAGTTAGTGTTTCCTGTATGTTTTCTTGATTTTAACAACAGAAGAGCTAAGAAGAGGGTCCGTTCATCCTGGAAAATTAGTTGAGGGTCTGAACTAAGTCTGTTTGAATATTGCATGCCCCCTTCATCCAGCAGCTGGCCAACCTGGAGTTATACATGTTTCTGGCATTCATGTCACAGAGTCCTATATCATTATGATCACACCATCTACAGCCTTTTGGAAGGAATTCAGAGCACAGAAGAAATTATCACTATGAGTTGCATTAGGTGAATCAAAATCATTAGGAGGAATCAAGTGTTTGTGATTCCCTATGTGATTCTAAAGTGCTTCCAGGGCTGAGAACTGCAAGTTTAGATGGTTTCAACTTTGAGAGGTTTCCAAGTAACTGGAACTCAATCACATGCAAAAGGAGTTACTCTCTAGACCAGGACTATCCAATTAAGATATAACATAGTTCATGGATAAAATTTTTAAATTTGCAGATAACACATGTATAAAAGTGAAAAGCAACAGGTAAATTAATTTTATAACACATTTTATATAACCAAATATATCCAAAATATTAGATACAAACCTAGATCCACACTGACACTTAAACACTGATTCTGTCTTTTGTGCATATTCAGTCATTGACTGGCCACCCCCCGGCAGGCACTGTGCTAGATGCTGCAAGGTACACAGAAGTCAAGGCGATTTTCATTATAGGGGACTGGAATGCAAAAGTAGGAAGTCAAGAAACACCTGGAGTAACAGGCAAATTTGGCCTTAGAGTAAAAAATGAAGCAGGGCAAAGGCTAACAGAATTTTGCCAAGAGAACGCACTGGTCATAGCAAACGCCCTCTTCCAACAACACAAGAGAAGACTCTACACATGGACATCACCAGATGGTCAATACCAAAATCAGATTGATTATATTCTCTGCAGCCAAAGATGGAGAAGCTCTATACAGTCAGCAAAAACAAGACAGGGAGCTGACTGTGGATCAGATCATGGACTCCTTATTGCCAAATTCAGACTTAAAGAAAGTAGGGAAAACCACTAGACAATTCAGGTATGACCTAAATCAAATCCCTTATGATTATACAGTGGAAGTGAGACATAGATTCAAGGGATTAGATTTGATAGACAGAGTGCCTCAAGAACTATGGATGGAAGTTTGTGACATTGTACAGGAGGCAGTGATAAAGACCATCCCCAAGAAAAAGAAATGCAAAAAGGCAAAATGGTTGTCTGAGGAGGCCTTACAAAAAGCTGTGAAAAGAAGAGAAGTGAAAGGCAAAGGAGAAAAGGAAAGATATACCCATTTTAATGCAGAGTTCCAAAGAATAGCAAGGAGAGATAAGAAAGCCTTCCTCAGTGATCAATGAAAATAAATAGAGGAAAACAATGGAATGGGGAAGACTAGCGATCTCTTCAAGAAAATTAGAGATACCAAGGGAACATTTCATGCAAAGATGGGCTCGATAAAGGACAGAAATGGTATGGACCTAACAGAAGCAGAAGATATTAAGAAGAGGTGGCAAGAATACACAGAACTATACAAAAAAGATCTTCACGACCCAGATAATCACAATGGTATGATCACTCACCTGGTGCCAGGCATCCTGGAATGTAAAGTCAAGTGGGCCTTAGGAAGCATCACTACGAATAAAGCTAGTGGAGATGATGGAATTCCAGTTGAGCTATTTCAAATCCTGAAAGATGATGCTGTGAAAGTGCTGCACTCAATATGCCAGCAAATTTGGAAAACTCAGCAGTTGCCACAGGACTGGAAAAGGTCAGTCTTCATTCCAGTCCCAAAGAAAGGCAATGTCAAAGAATGCTCAAACTACTGCACAATTGCACTCATCTCACACGTTAGCAAAGTGATGCTCAAAATTCTCCAAGCCAGGCTTCAACAGTACATGAACCGTGAACTTCCAGATGTTCAAGCTGGATTCAGAAAAGGCAGAGGAACCAGAGATCAAATTGCCAACATCCGTTGGATCATCGAAAAAACAAAAGAGTTCCAGAAAAACATCTACTTCTGTTTTATTGACTATGCCAAAGTCTTTGACTATGTGAATCACAACAAACTTCAAGAGGTGGGAATATCAGACCACCTGACCTGCCTCCTGAGAAATCTGTATGCAGGTCAAGAAGCAACAGCTAGAACTGGACATAGAACAACAGACTGGTTTCATATCAGGAAAGGAGTACCTTAAAGCTATATACTGTCACCCTGCTTATTTAACTTATACGCAGAGTACATCATGAGAAATACTGGACTGGATGACGTACAAGCTGGAATCAAAATTGCCAGCAGAAATATCAAAAACCTCAGATATGCAGATGACAGCACCCTTATGGCAGAAAGTGAAGAAGAACTAAAGAGCCTCTTGATGAAAGTGAAAGTGGAGAGTGAAAAAGTTGGCTTAAAACTCAACATTCAGAAAACTAAGATCATGGTATCTGGTCCCATCACTTCATGGGAAATAGATGGGAAAACAGGGGAAACAGTGACAGACTTTATTTTCCTGGGCTCCAAAATCACTGCAGATGATGACTGCAACCATCAAATTAAAAGATGCTTGCTCCTTGGAAGAAAAGCTATGACCAACCTAGACAGCATATTAAAAAGCAGAGACATTACTTTGCCAACAAAGGTCCATCTAGTCAAAGCTTTGGTTTTTCCAGTAGTCATGTATGGATGTGAAAGTTGGACTATAAAGAAAGTTGAACACCAAAGAATTGATGCTTTTGAACTATGGTGTTGGAGAAAACTCCCAAGAGTCCCTTGGACTGCAAGGAGATCCAACCAGTCCACCCTAAAGGAAATCGGTCCTGAATATTCATTGGAAGGACTGATGCTGAGGCTGGAACTCCAGTACTTGGTCACCTGATGTGAAGAACTGACTCATCTGAAAAGACCCTGATGCTGGTAAAGATTGAAGGCAGGAGGAGAAGGGGCCAACAGAGGATGAGATGGTTGGATGTCATCAGTGACTCAATGGACATAAGTTTGAGTAAGATTTGGGAGTTGGTGATGGACAGGGAAGCCTGGCACACTGCAGTCCATGGGGTGGCAAAGATTTGGGCACGACTGAGTGACTGAACTGAACTGATCCTCAGGATGTATAAGGGAACATACAACCAGCTGACATATAACCCCCAAACCTAAGTGTGCAGAAACATGCATATGCAACACTATGAGAAGTGCATCTTCTTACTGCTTCCAACATGTATGATTTTGTCCAGCTCATTTTAACCTGATCAGGGTAAGAAAAGGACACAGAGATGAGATGGGGAGAAGAGAGAAGCAGTCTCAAGAAACTCCAACACTTGAAATCCGGGCTTGAGGATCAAAGCTACAGTCTTAGTTTTTTCTGCTTTAATCACACAGTGGTGAGAAGATCACCCTTTACCCAGAAAAGTCATGCATTCTTGCTTGTTCAGCTTTGCATTACCCCAAGGAGGTGGGTGTGAATTTTTACCAAAAATGTGAAAGACAGCCTTCCCAATCAAAGATATATTTACAAAACATGAACCTATTTGCCCAGAAGAAGCAAGAGAATCTTCACTATGAGGCTTGTGCAGAGCTCAGTTAATCTGGCAGTGTTCACGGAGCCTTATTGGGAAGATACAAGCAAACGACCAGCCCTGGCCATTGGAGCAATAAACACAGTGCAAGATGGCTGATGTTAGCATCAGAGAAGCCTTTCCCCACAAGAAAGTCTAGGGCCTTGCTCTCTCCACCTCCTTCTCTTGACCTTGGAGTTGATAAGATTTTTAGGTTTTGCCATAGAGTGTGCTGAGTGGGACTACCAGAGGTCACTGAAGATTGGATTTCTTGTTTGAGGTGTAAGGGACAATAGCAATGCATTTGAGATGAGCCTTGAAGGATGGGGTGAGTTTGAACAGGCAAACTGAGGAAGAGAAGCACTCTAAGTGAAGGCTGCTGCTAAGTCACTTCAGTCGTGTCCGACTCTGTTCGACCCTACAGACGGCAGCCCACCAGGCTCCCCATCCCTGGGATTCTCCAGGCAAGAACACTGGAGTGGGTTGCCATTTCCTTCTCCAATGCATGAAAGTGAAAAGTGAAAGTGAAGTCGCTCAGTCTTGTCCGACCCTCAGCGACCCCATGGACCACAGCCTTCCAGGCTCCTCCATCCATGGGATTTTCCAGGCAAGAGTACTGGAGTGGGGTGAAAGGGAGAGAGGGAGAAGAGCCTAAAGAACCAAGATGAGCCAGAGTGAGGCGACCCTACACTTCCAGATCACGAATTCCTACAAGTCCATGAAAGAGGCTGAATCAAAGTTCTCTGCTGGGGCTAAATCTAATGCCATGTCCCTAGAATCATCATCACCCAGCAATCTGGGATACGGGTGAGAGGATGACATGGAAAAGGTGGATGAACAATTGCAAACATCTCTCTTCCCCGGGCCAAGTTCTTCTCTCTCCCAAAGCTGTTTCAACACCTCTGTCTTTCTTAAGCCCCAATGTAATAATGAGGACTCGGGAGTTAAATGTGCAGAGGGCTTTCTGAGCTCCTACAGGGAACTCAATAATAGAGCTTTACAAACAAGGGGCTTTCAAAGTCCTTAATCCCAAGAAATTTAATAATATTCACAAACACAAGTTTAAATGAAAACCTTGAAAAGCAAAAAATGTCTGCTACATTAATACAGCATTAGGGGACTGTAATAAGGTTTTGATTTAATCTCTTTAGAAAGCCCTTAATACTCTGCATCAAATACAAAGCTAATCTTCTTGTTTCCTCTGAAACTCTACCTCAGCAAATTGTTCATCCAGCCATGGCAAAAAATTGGAGCCTCTTCAAAATTTATTCTGCCCACGGGCAAACCAGTGGAGATTTCCAGGCCTTATTTTATACCACATGCATCTCACTTTAGACTTACAGTGTATTCTGTAGATTAAACAATCCTCTATCAATAGTTATGTTTTTAACTTGCAAAGCTTAAAAATACTTTCCAAGTAGTTGCACACAGAAAGGACTTTTCATCCTCCTTCAGTCATTCTTTTTTTCTCCTGGTGATCTGTCTTATGTCAATTTAATTATTAGACTGGCCCAAAGAACTCAAGAAGGATTAAAAGGAAATTTCCCCCTCCCGACACTGTTCAACATGCCAATAAATAGGGATGCAGTAAACTCTAATTATCTGGCATGCCATAATAAGATGTTTCATTGCCTGGATCAACTAGATAAAATTTACAACAGGGAACTGACCCTTAACTGATTGGGTTGAGGGAAGCAAAAGAGATTGACTAACGCAGAGAAAGAGAGCTGTACCCCTCCCGGATCAAGTGTCCAAGGCTGCCATTAAACTGAAACTCAATGAAATACCTTTGCTGCCTCGTGGTTTCATTTCCTCTACCCAAGAAGCAGTTTCCTGAATATTTCAATTAAATTTGAAGCTCATAACTTTAATAAAGTTTTATGAAAATGAACAGTGAGATGGTTTCTTCTAGAGTGGAGGTTAATACTTTACATTATCTCAATTCTTCATCTGTAAAGGAACACGGGGTGCCTTTAACTGCATAAGGCGTTAGCATCCATCACACACTCTGCTCCTTATTAACAGACTGCTGGCTTGGGAGAGGGAGAACAAAGTTTTGCTGCCCCTGGCCCAGTTCTGCTCTTCGTGAAGGCAGGCAGTTGGGCACAGGATCCCTTCCAACTGCCAGCTGAAAGGGGACCAGAGATCCAAGTCAGGACACCTGGCTTCGTGAGCTCACAATGACTGCAGTCCAGAGTTTCAAACTTTGAAAAAAAAAAACACAAAACCCAGTGCATCCCACCCTCTACCTAAATAAACTTTTTAAATTTTAATATTGCATTTCTTATTTTTCCTACTAAGAAAACTCCTATGCATTTATGGTGGACATTTTTGAAAATGGATTAATCTTTTGTTTTTCAAATGAATTCAGCTTTGCATTTGAAACTTCATGATGTTTTCTGCAGAAACTAAAGGCAGGGCAAAGGCAAGGAGCCAGATTTGAAACCGTGGGAACTCCAGCCCCAAGAAGAGAGGTGGGAAGAGCAACAAATATAGTAAATGCCAAGAGTAAGAGGCATCAGAATACTTAATCATGAACACAGTGCAATGCAAGTAAAGTCTTCACCCACGTGACTTTTCTTTCCAGAACATTCCCAGCACCTCAGTCTGTTCTATCTCTATAGCTACATGTACAGCAATCACCCCTCTTGCCCTAATTTTGAGTTTAACTCTTGCATGGAGTGTTCATTACATAATTTTAAATGAGTCATCATTGTGATGTGTGCTGGTTACATAAACCCATCAGGAATGTGAACATTCTCATAGATGTAATATCACACTGCATTATGAATCCACCACATCATGTCTTCTTTACATTCTACTGGGGATTATTATTTAGTTAATTATATATGGAATATATAACACTTTTCAGCCCATGTAGTAAATAAACCTTTTAGGTAAAATCTAGAGGAAGAAACAGATTAGATCGCTATATTTTTACGTGACCAAGTCCTCTTTTCCTCTCCTTGCAGATGATGTTGCATATTCCTGAGGCTGTGGTGGGGGAGGGGACATGAAGAAAGAAATTTTCAGCTTACTCCCACTTCACTGTGAGCAATGCATATGATGAATGTAATTCCTCAATCCCATCTAAGGTTCACTTTTCCGTAATTTCTCAGGCTCCCAGAGTCCATATGAAATGATATTTAAATAAACTAAGGATATGCAGAAGAAAAATAGACACTACAGCTCTCAACAGAAGATAAATTTCTACCCTCCATTTTTGTTCCCCCGTACCACCATGAGGCTTCCCAGGTGGTTCAGTGGGTATAGGATCTGCCTGCAATGCAGGAGATGCAGGACACATGGATTCGATCCCTGGGTTAGGAAGATCGCCTTGAGAAGGGCATGGCAGCCCACTCCAGTATTCTTGCCTGGAGAGTCCCATGGACAGAGGAGCCTGGTGGGTTATAGCCCATAGGATCGCAAAGAGTGAGACACAACTGAAGCAACTGAGCACACACACACATGCCACCATGACTTAACTTCCAGTGAGTAAAAGACTTCTGGTTAGAAGCTTTGGTTATCCCTGAGGTTCTTAGTGAAGCAGGTTTAAGGCACCTTTCAGATGCATTTAGACTGTCTGGAAACTTTGGGTGGCCCAACACTGCAATCTGATCATAAATGTCATGCACTCAATAGACGAATGATATTCAGCTTAAGGAACAAATGGTCCAACTGCACCAGGAATACTGTCCAAACTTTGGGATCCTGGGGACCTGAACTCTCAGGAGGAAGAAAACAAGGGTAAGGGTAACACTGGCTAAACTGTCAAATGGAGAACGGCAGACAGAGACTAAGCTAGGCAAAGAGAAGAGTTAAATGTCTTCAGTGACCAAAAGTGCCACATGTCAGCAGGATATGACTTGTCCCAGAGTTCAGAATGTGCCTCCCAGGGAGGCAGACCTCAGTCCAGTACAAAGCAGAACTACTGAAGATGGCCAGAGGCTGAATGGACTGCCTCAGGAAACACTGAGCTTCTCATTTCTGGAGGGAAAAAACCATTTATTGGAGATTTCAAAATTAAGATATAATGATTGCACTAAATAGCCTTGAAGGGTTCTTTGCAACTCTGTAATGATATCATCTTCCTATAAATGAGGTCATCACTGAGTCCCCAACCTGCCTTCATCAACAGGTGTGGCCTCTCTTGGTTGGTATGGCAATGCTGGAGGCAGCTCAAGAAAGCTCTGATTCCAACCTGAGCGGGGCCTTACCTAAGTCAGGTACAGGCACCTGCACAGATGGCCCCTTTCCATCTAGTTCATGAAGTCCCCCAGAGCACCTTCCCCACACCTCATCCTCTTACCTACAGGCATCGTTACGCCTGTACCAACCTTTGCGTGCAACAGCCAACTTCCCTTTACAGGCTCTCTTGTGATGAAAGTCTCTCAAAATACACATGCCCGGTGGCAAGCTCATTAGCACAAAGACAGCTGCCTAATCACCATTCTTATCCCCCATCTCCAATCCTGATCTAGGCTGTCAGGCATCCTCCCCAAGCCAAGTTGCTAGGCAGCTGGCAGTCTCAGATCTGGATCAATCACAGACCAGATGTTGGCTGCTTGTTATAGGTTTACCAGATCTGCAGCCTTTGTGGCAGACTGAAGCTGGAGTGCAAACTCTAATGCAAAAACATTAAAATAATGCTCATATCTCCTGGCTATTTCATCCCCTGCATGGGGACACAACATAGTCCCCTCCTGTTTTCTAGTAGATGCTTGCAACCAAACACACTGCATCATCTTAGGCAGGAGATAAATAGTTTCTTCTTGGACATTCATTCCTATAAAACTACACCCCATCCTCACTTTTGCCACACACAAGAAACAAAAAGTCTTATACCTGCTATATGAACTAAAGGAAACTGTCAATCACCAAACCCCATTAGTGACAGAAGACATTACCAAGATATTTCCAACGGCATTTTCTGTGACCTCATGAAGTGCTGCTTTCCCCTCTCTCCACTGCATCATAACAAAACCCTGCAGTTGTTTAAATAAGGCTGGCAGGAGGTACCATAAAGTCACTATGGGCATTCTTGCATACTTCCCCACCCCACTTCCAGGAATATGAGTTCCTTCACATGATGGAGACTTTTGTCTACTTTTCTTACTGAGATAATGGCAATTCTGAATACAGCTCCATTTTGAGAAATAAGAAAGCTCCTGTGGCCATCTGAAGTGGCTAGCACCTATGGCTGGGTCCTCCTTAACCCCAGATATAGCCCACGGGCTTCCCAAGTGGTGCAAGTGGCAAAGAACCCGCCTGCCAGGTTCTGGCATTAGAACTCCTTATGCCAGGAGACATAAGAGACACAGGTTCAATCCTTGGGCTGGGAAGATCCCATGGAGGAGGGCATGGCACCCACTCCAGTATTCTTGCCTGGAGAATCCCCATGGACAGAGGGGCCTGGCAGGCTACAGTCCATAGGATTGCACAGAGTTGGACACAACTGAAGCGACTTAGCATGCACGCATGCCCTAGAAAAAGTCCTTGGGACTAGGTCCCAGGGACGCAGAGGATCTTTCCTGTCCACACTTCCTCTCATGTCTTCTCAGCCCTCTAGTCCTGTCCACATAGCAGTGATTTCCAGCCAGGAGCCTTGACCCAGTCATCTAGGCAGCAGTGTGATGTGCCTCAGCAGGCTCTTAACACGGCAGGGGTGCTGACTGACTGGCTCTAGGACCCCCTTGGATATCTGCTGTACAGTCATGGGGCAGAGCAGCCTCACCGCTGAGTGCAACTCAGGCACCAGGACCCCAGCAGATAGGTGCTGCCCAGACTCCATGCCGGGGAAGGGGCATAAATCATCTTCTGTATCTGCTTCAAACTTTAGAGATCACAAGTACTTCCGAGGGCATTTCAATCTAATTCTAACAATTAACCTTATCTGGGGTTAAGGCGAAATGTCACTGCCATTTACAGATCAGAAAAGAGAAACACAGAAGATGCCCCAGGTCCTATGAATCAATGGGGAAGTCCATACAAAGTACTGTTGAGTGATACTACCATTCCTGTGATGTACTTCTACACCTATTATTCCTAACAACAATAGTAGCTTACTAATACTGTATTTACAAGTACTGACAGAAAGGATTCAGGACACAACATTAGAAAAGCAATGTTTCTAATTTAATGTGGCAACTTCAGTTCATTATTCTCTGGCAAGTGTCTCCTTTTGAACAAGGTTAGCTATATAATTTGTGGGGTTCAGGGCAAAATGAAAATGTGGGATTTCCTTTTTAAAAAGGTATTAAGGATTTCTAGACCATGATAGCAGAGCATTAAAGCAAGCATGGAGCCCTTCTAAGCTCAGGGCCCAATGAGACTGCACTGGTCACAAGCTGGGCCCTGCTTCTGAGCCTTCAAGAGACACGTACGTCTCAGTACAAGTGTAAGGACAAAAGAGGAAACATGGTTTGGATTCTCTTATTTTTATCATTTCCTGAGAACTCTGAAATTTGTTTCCTCTTATAAATATGTCATCATGAGTACCATTAGAATCAGAGATTCGCACAATTTCCGGATGATAAATCTAGACTGTGTTTTCCCTTCATTGATTCTTGACATAATGGACTTTCTGTGGAGTTTTTATTCATCTGCTCACCCTTTCAAATACTATGTAAAACAAAAACTAGGAAAGCAGTTCTATCTCCATCCCTCCTTCTCTTAGACCCTTCAATCAAGAAAGGATACAGTGAATATGTTAGAACTAAGCTAAGCAGGGACAGGCAGAAAGGCTGTGTCGGTTACCCGGCTTGCAAAGAAAAAACAGTGCCATTGAAGGCACAGCCGCACACAAGGCTGTGCTAAGTGATTCTCACTCCAGAGATGCTAGATATTTTTAGTTTGGAGAGAGCCAGTCTGTGCCCAGCCGAAGCCCCACCCATCACGATTCTTCCCTAACTCTCCCACTTCCAAGTTCAGTTCAGTTCAGTCGCTCAGTCGTATCCAACTCTTTGCGACCCCATGGACTGCAGCACGCCAGGCCTCCCTGTCCATCACCAACTCCCGGAGTTTACTCAAACTCAGGTCCATTGAGTCAGTGATGCCATCCAACTATCTCATCCTCTGTCGTCCCCTTCTCCTCCACTGCTCCCACTTCCAAGCCAGGAAACAAATAAAAGGAAACTAGGAAAACCATCAAACAACTAACATGAAATGTATATTGCAATGTTTTTTAAGTGCTCTATGATAAAAGTTTGAATATGAGCCACATTTTGGGTTTTGTATATCCGATCACACACAGAAAAGGTGTTTTCACTAAGCTGTCTTGGAGTCTGGCTTTCTGTCCTCTGTGATCCTTTCTTTCTTGACAAATGACTGACCATATTTAACCGATTCTAACATGCATATTTTCTTAACGTTTTCATGTCTCTGAAATCAGAATGTGTCTTATAATCAGGGCATTTTACAATCCCTGTCAGCCAGGAGGCAGTTGAAAGGGAAATGTCACTGCCATACATACTCAAACTTGGTTGTGGCTATTTTGGTATCATGATATATGATAAAAATATATGTCCATATATGCAAAAAAAAAAAGCTCTTTTGGTAAGTATAAAATTAAAATTTTATGGATATGAAAGCATTACATCACAGTTTATTTGGAAGTATTTTTTTCTTAGTGTTACATAAAAACATATTACATAAAAAAATCTCAAATGTGATGAAACACGTCATATCTTCTGTAGAATGCAATATCTGCCACTGACAATTTTGAAGAGCTTGAAAAACTTCACATATATCCACTGAGAAGCCATCCAAAGTTCATTCTGGGAAAATTTCCAGATACTAATAAAAGACTACTTTTCCAATATATTTAGTGGAATATTGGTTTGTTTGGGGTTTTTTACTTTTTCCTAAGAAAAACAACTACAAATTTCAAGCCTAACAAGTAGAAATTCCCCAATTCAGAAACCCAAATACTAGTAAAGGAACTGGTTACCTCAGAATATCAACATTAGTGGACAAATCAATCTTTTCTGTGATCATGCTCTTTAGGGGAAGTTAGAGAATTTTAATCTGAGCTCTAGAGTAGCACTGTCATATAAAACATATAATGCAAGCCACCTATATCATTTTAATTTTCATGTTACAATATTTTAAAAAAGTTTAAAAAACAGGTGAAATTAATTTTAATAATGTGTGTTGTTTCACTCAATATAGCCAAAATATTATCATTTCTACATGTACTCAATATAAAAATATTAATGAAAAATTTCATTTATGTGTGCCCTGTCTTTGAAATCTGCTGTGTTGCATTTTACACTTAGAATATATTGCAGTTGGCACTACTGTGTGTTTAGTCACTAAGTTGTTTCTGACTCTTTGCAACCCCATGAGCTGTAGCCCACCAGGCTCCTCTGTCCATGAGGTTTCCCAGGTAAGAATACTGGAGTGGGCTGCCATTTCCTTCTCCAGGGGATCTCCCTGACCCAGAGATCGAACCCTGGTCTCTTGCATCTCCTGCATTGTCAGGCGGATTCTTTACCACTGAGCCAACAGGGAAGCCCAGTTTGCACTAATCACATTTCAAATGCTCAATACCCACATGTTGCTAGCGGCTGCAATATCAGACAATGGAGGTCTAGTCAATATACACATTTATCAGCAAAACAAAAATAATCCCTTTCAGAGCCTTTGGCTCAAACATGATTAGTCATAAAAACGGCAGAAAATCAAGAGTGGCAGCTACCTCCACTGCACTCCTGTGACTGTGAACTACAAAAAATTGATTATCCTAACTGACAAAACATTGCTCTGGAGCAATCCTGCTGAAGACAGTTTAAAACAGTGGGCTTCAAACTTGGCTACTCATCCATGAATTCTTTTCAGAAAGTATGTGAGCAGGGGTAGTTTGCAGGGAATCCACGCTCAGCTTCTCAACATCCATGCCTCTTCCTGCCTAAAACTGATCTGTCCAAGGACAACTTTTTCCCACTTGCTTAAAATTAAGCTCAACACTAATCACTTACATCTGTCATTAACTGGAAAGAAAACACCTCCTAATAGCTGCATATACTGTCCATGCTGATTCTTTTACACATAATTGGAATGTTTTTTGTGTTACAAAATGTTTACATTGGTAAAACATGTACAGAAATTGTATGTGATTTCTTTCAATTAAGGTACATCATTCAATTAAACTAACTAAGACGTGTTTTCTCAGATTGTATCTTGAAATATCTTTCCCAATGAAAGTCAATCCTCATTTCATTTTATAATTACAGATTTTCTAGTACTTATTTTCAAAAAATTAAATATGGTTGTTGCCAGACCAATTATTTTTTAGCTCTATATACTTTTCTCTTTTATAAAATATGGCTGAAAAGTTTAATCCTGTGGCCTAAAAAAATTAATGTCTTTAAAATTTTTTATACATTATTCTTAATTACTTCCAGAAACCCAAAATTGGGATATTTGTTTACCAAAAGAAACTATGCATGCCATTCAATTCCTTGTTTTATAACATATTAGCTACATATTACACTGTTTAATTTTAAATTACATATAAGAAACAAAATTATTATTAAAGTTTTATTATTTATTTTATTGTATTAATAAATTTTATCATTAAAATTATTATTAAATATTAAAATTAAATTTTATTTATTCTGAAATACATTAAAATCTCATTTTAATTTTCTATTTACTTTGCTAGTAAAATATTTAACCAGAGGTGCCCCCAAATTGATTTCTCCATGGTTTAAATAAGGCTCCTCAAAATGCATATTATTTTATATTCTCCATTGAAAAATGAAATTGGACACTTTATCTGAAGATAAAGCTGATTTGGCTGATTATTTTGATATGAACATTGCCTTTGTCAACTGAGTTATATTATAAATGTTTTCTATGAAATCAAAAATCCAAATCAGTAGCCTCAAAGTTTCATATTTAGGGTAAATAATAAACTAAAGGGATTTTATCAAAATTATTGTATTAACTAAGTGACACTTATCTAAGTATTTTGATTTTCCCAATCTTTGTAAGTCCACTGAATTAAAAACAATGTCTCAAAATGAAAGAATGATATATAATAGTCATTTGCTAAACCTCGGTAATAAGGTTATTCTGGTAAGCCTCCCAGAAACACTAAAATTAATGATTCAGCAACAAACCCTTCTATAATTCGGGCTTCTTTTCTTTCAAACAATTAATGATAGGCTCAGCCAAATTGTCTGTTAAAAATAAAAAAATTTAATTTAAAAAGTTTAAGTCATTAAACTTTTTTTATGACTGGTCACCATGAGATTTTTGATCTGTGACTTGGACGCTCATTCCATTCCCTTCTCCTTATTTATGGGAATAAAATTTATACTGTACTCTGTCTCATTAGAAGTAAGAGTCATCCTCCAAGTCATGAACTAACTTGGGGAAAAATAAACAATCAAATTCACTTAGGAAAAGCATTGCCAACCAAATTCTAGTTTTCATTTTTAACTTTTCAAAATGTGTAATATTTTATACTCTTCTGATAAACTGCATGCTACTAATAATTTAATAATAAAAGATTTAGTACTTAGAAGCTTAGCATTATGGGAAAATTTATTTCAACCTATATTTTTGCAGAGATGTATGGGTGACCAATAAAAGGTCTTTGAACATTAAAATAAATTGCATTAGGATAAATTCTGTGAGGGAAGTTGAATGGAACGGCAATTTCAAGGAAATAATAAAATCATGTAAAATTTCTAACTGTTCGTGGTTTTTTCTTATTTTTGTGCTCTTAATTAACAATGATGAGTGTCTTGTTAACATGATATTTTTAGCTTATTGGACAGATTAAGGTGAAAGTCAAAGTCAAAGTCACTCATTCGACTCTTTGCAACCCCATGGTCTATACAGTCCATAGAATTCTCCAGGCTAGAATACTGGAGTGGGTGGCCACTCCCTTCTCCAATTAGCAAGGTATTTTTAGCTCATTGGACAGATTAAAAATGTGATTAAATCATTAAATAAAGGTATAAATATTTATAATATGCCACAAATGATAACTGTACAAATAATTAAACTTATGATAAGAAATTTCAGATGATAACTTCAAGATGTTTGACAGGGTGGACAGTTTCTCAAAATTATTTTAGGTAGCCTATAATTAGCAAGTTTGAAGACCACCACTATAAAACATAGTCTCATTGAATCCCAGAGGAAAACTGAGTGAAGGAAAGAATTTTAGAAACAAAGACTTCTTTTTATTTTATGACTTTTTAATTTCTGAAGAGTTCCACCTTTATTCCCAGGTATATGTTCGAAGACCCCCAGTGGATGCCTGAAACCGTGGATAGAACTCAACCCTATATAGACTATGTTTTTCCTATACATACACACCTATGATAAAGTTTAATTTATAAATTAAGCACAGTAAGAGATTAATGATAATAATGAAAACAGTAAAATAGAACAAATACACTGTAATAAAAGTTACGTGGACATGGTCTCACTCAAAAATATCTTATTGTACAATAAAATGCCTTTTCCATCATAACGAGGCACTTATCCTTCACTGTGGCTGTAATTTTCACAGTTTGAGATGCAATAGCAAATCTGGCACCAATTTCTTTTTCCTTTTTCACAATTTCATGGGTAGAAGATGCATTCTTACCATAAATCTTAGCAACCTCAGCATACAACGTGGTTTTCTTTCTTTATTAACTCAAGAACTTTTAACTTACAGGAGTACTTCATGCCTTCTCTTTGGTGTATCCGAATTGCCAGCATCACTACTCTTGTACTTTGAGGTCATTAAGCAAAATAAGGGTGACTTGGACACAAGGCTGTGATAGCTCGACGGTCAATCTGATACTAAGTGACTAATGAGTGGGATGTGCAGGACTAAGGGATGCTTCACATCATGGGTGGGACCGAGCAGGACGGTGCAATATTTCATCATGCTACTCAAAATGGCGTGCAATTTAAAACTTATGAATTGTTTATTTCTAGAAATTTGTATTTAATATTTTCAGACCACAGTTGAGTGTGGGTAACTGAAACATTGGAAAACAAAACAGTGGATAAGGGTGGGGGCTATGGTATAGCAGAAACCACTATAACTTGATGTATACCAGTTTATTCACCAGGGCAGTTATACAATCTTGCAAAGGTGAAATTTTAGGGAGTATTTCTAAGCAATAATAAATACTGTACTTACTCAAAATGATCACTAGGTGGCGAAAGACGCCCTCTTCCCCTCTTCCACCAGCTCTCTCAATCTTCCTATCTCCTGCAAAAAGGAAAAGGATAGGAATAACTTAGAACGGTGACAACGACACACAACAATAGCAAGAAATATTTGTTTTAGGTGTTTCCATTTCCCAAGGACAGTAATAAGTCCTTCTCATCTCTGAAAATTTCAGAAATAGCCTTCTCTGGGAAGGTCATTTATTCTTCATTAATATCACTTACAAATATTGTTAACTAATACATCTCTCTGATATAACCATGCACTTAAACTACAAAACTCAAACCCTGTTCAGCTAAGTACTTTAGCTCTAGAAAAATCAAAAAGCAGCAGCAGCAGTGGCCTCTGGGACATTCCAAGCACGAGGTTAAGCCCTTCATTGCACTGAATCTGCAAACAGCTATAAGAGCTAGGTGTTAATATCACCCCCAGTATACAGGTGAAAAAGCAGGAAAATAGCCCCAGCTCATTGAGTCAGTAAGTGCCAGATATGGGATGCAAATGCAGATTTGGTTTTGTTCAAGTTCAAGAGCCACACCTTTAAATATCACACTCTGTGATACTTTGGGGTTGTGTGTGTGTAACTGTCTATGGGTCTTTCTATATTTGCCTATTCATATTTATATTTCTGTGCTTCTGTGTGATTTTATGTCCATGATTCTGTGCAATGTGGAAGTGTGTGTCTGTGTGCACACACACAAACACATGTGCAATCCAGAGCTTTCAGAGATATTTCTGGTAATTTCCACATCACTTTATATAGTTTAGCCATCAGAGGGAGCTCACTAATTTTCATTTTCTCTTGAAGAGGCTAAGAAAAAGATACACTAAAAGTCATATTCTTTTATATGTGGTTGAGTCCGTTTTCGTATGTTTCAGTCTGCATGTGTCTCTATGTCTATGCATGTGGAAGTCTGTGTTTCTGTCTGTAACATGATTAAGCCCATGGATACACCTATATGCTTACACTGACAGATGTACTAGTGTCTGTACATTCTTATATTTGATGTACATTTAGACTTAGTGTTGTGTGGGCATAGAAGTACATTTGTAGATCATTTGTGCATATGCACACATGAGCACGAGTCAATGTGTGTATATATTGACATGTGAGGGTGCATCTCTGGGCATCTGTGCATTTGTGTGCCTGTGGGTTTGTCTCTATTTCTACATGTATATGGTAAAGAACCTACCTGCCAGTGCAGGAGACTTAAGAGATGAGGGTTCGATCCCTGGGTTGGGAAGATCCCCTGGAAGAGGACATGGCAACCCACTCTAGTATTCTTGCCTGGAGAATCCCACGGACAGAGGAGCCTGGAGGGCTACAGTCCATAGGGTTGCAAAGAGTTGGGCACAACTGAAGTGACTTAGCACACATGCATGCATATGTGTATGTCTCTTGCTTTTATAGGGTGAAGATGTTCTGTGTCTGTGTATTTCTGGGTGGGGATGCCTGCCATCTGAGTGCACATTTGCATGTGAATTTGTGTGTCTATATAGGCAAGTGCATTTATAGAGCTCTGTGCATGTGCCTGTAAGGGGCTTTGGAGCATGTCAGCAACTATGTGGTTGAAGTCCTGTCTTCAGTGTGTATATCTCTGCAAGAGACCGTGTGTATAAGATAGTACCCATGCCTGCATGGTCATGTTTAGTCCTCATGTTTACTGTTTGCAAATATTCATCTGTGTGGGCCTCTGCATGTCTCTGTATCTGTGTGTACATGACATAGGTGTGTGTAGGGGTGGGAGTCCATGTGCCTACATGTCTACATTCTTGCCTATAAGCCTCTTTATCTGTGTCTCAGGGCTTCTCTATTCACACATGCATGCCTTGTTGTTCATACATCTGTTCCTCCACCTCTGGTTGGATATGTATGTCTGTGTGACCATCCTCATGTCTGTGGGCGCATGTGTGCGTGTGAGTCTGCATAAGTCTGTCTGCATGAGAACTAATGTCTTTGGACGACTCTCTGGGTGAATGCATCTGTGTGTCCACGTGCAGGTGTTTATGTTCCTGTGTGCATTTGAGGACTCTGTGTACAGGAATTTTCCCTATGTGTTCTGCTATGTCTCTGCTGCTCTTGGTTTGTGTATGCCCCTGTGGTACCGATGCCCACTTCTGTTTGCATGCATACATATGACAATACACACACGTGTCTGTGCAACTGTGTGTTTGTGAAGGCGTGCCGGGCTCTGCCATGTGGGTGCATACCTTTCTGTCTGTGTGGAAGACATGCATACTTGTGTCCCCATGTGCCTCTGTGTTTGTCCAGTATATTTGTGGGTCTCTGTGTCCATTTGTACATTCACGTGGAATGTGTTCACGTGTGTAAATCTGTATAGATGTACCTGTACCAGCTTCGGTGTCGATACCTTTGTGCGTCTACATGGGTGTGAGTCCATGTATTTCTCTGTCTCTGTCTACATGCCTGTGTCTCTGTGAATCTAACTGAGATTCTGTGCATGAATGTGACTTTGTATGTTCCTCCTGTGCATCTAAGTAAGTGTGTGTGAGTGCAGACGTATTTGCCCATGTATACCTCTGTGTGGGTCTCTAGGCCTGTGTGCCTATATGCCCATATCTGCAGGTATACACTTCTGCATATGAATCAATCTCCCTTTCTCTTCCCTGCCTCATTCTCTCCCCTGTATCTATATATAATGCTTATATCTCTCTATATAAAAGTATATGTCTCTATATGTATACAGCACTGTCTCTGTGTATATATGCATGTAGAGATTTCTTTATGGATTGTCTCTGTTGTGTCTGTGTCTGCATGGATATGTCTCCACGTACAGTGCATGTATGTGTGCACACCTGCATGCTTGTGTGTTTCTACGTGCACACCAACATGCATGAACATTCCCATGTGCATCCCCATGGTAATTTCTACACATATGCATGTGTGCACGTTTATATGTTTTCATGGTGAGCATGAGCATGTAGGTTGCATGTACAGGCAGGAACATGTATGCACAGGTATGTTTTAATAACATCTATGCCTCTGTGTGTAGATTCATGTACTCCTGTGAGCATGAAAATGATAGTAAATACATATTTAAAACACATATATCTACCTATGAATAAATCTCCATACTTCAGTGTTTGCGTAAATGTCTCCGTGTCTCTGTGTATCAATAAAAACACATACACCTGTGTCTGCATATGGACAGCTCTGTGCAGCCTATGGGTGTGTGTGTAGACAGGCCAACACCCATGTGTCTGTGTGAGCTTCCATGGGTTTGTCTACGTTTCTGCATAAACATCTGAAGTGTCTGAGAATGGACATGTACCTCATCAGCCTCTAGAAGCATCTATATGTTGTCATATGTCTGTATGTGTATGTATCTGTGTTTTTGCAACTTTGAGGTTATGAATTAGTAAACACATCCTATGGATGCCTAGGTTGGCATACATATGTCTCCACATGCTTCTCTGGGCCTGTGTGAGTGTGGAGTGTATATTTCTACCTACATGGTGCTCTGTGTCTACATACAGAACTGTGTACATTTGTATGGATCTGCGTGGATGCATATGTGTATCTGTGTAGACATGAGATGATCCCTGTTGGGACTCTGGGTTATTTGCTCCTATTTGTGCAAACACGTCTTTGGCTGTGGCTGAAAGAATGTATGATCTGTGGGATGATGACACACCTGTAGGTCTATGTCAGTGTGAATATCTGTGGCACTATGCGTGTGTGTGTGTGTGTTCTAGTGTGTAGGTACTTATCTGTGATGAATGTTATGTATGTTGATGTGACTACTTTATTGGAGAAAGACTTTTCTATTCATTTCTTCAGCTGCCTTTCTACTGTTTGGCCAGCAGAGGGGGCTCAAGATTTTCTTCCTGCTCTTGAAATAGCCACAAAAATAAGCATTAAAAGATGGCCTTCTTCGGAAAATGTGGATTATTAAAGACAGTAACTATGGTGTAATAACACAGGCTTTATAATCTGAAGGCCAAATATGGTGGCTGCTCAGATCTTCCAGTCCTGATGCCATCAGGGACCTTTCTGCCGGAGACCCTGGCATGCACCTACCTATCTTCCTCCTCCCCCTGGGCCTAAGCAGGGCCCACCTGCTGCAACCTTTTCCCCATTCTACTGCTTCTCTTTGACTAGAAATGCAGATTAAGATACCTGGTGTCATATAGTCCAACAGTCTTGGAGGCAGGAACCAGCATCATCCACAGTTGACAAATGCAGACTGAGGATGAGAAAATTAAAGCGCATCATGAGCACCATATGACTAATAAGTGGCAGAGGCAGAATTCAAAGCCAGGCCTGACTGACATGAGAGCTTTCTGCCTTCCGCTCCACCCTGAACCACTTCTACTTTCGAATGTGTGCCGTCCCTAGTGCCAGGGAGCCAGGACTGGGAACAGGCACAACTGCATTCCCAAGCCTGTGTCCTGAACCTTGATTCTTTCCTGAAACTATCTCATTTCATCCTTGGAACAGCTGAAAAGGAAATATTTCACCCATGTTTACAAATGCTTATACAGAGCCAAAGAAATGAAGTCACGTGCCAAAATCCTGTGTGAGCATGCAGGTCCTCAGTTCGTGTGCTGCTGCTGCTGTTAAGTCGCTTCAGTCGTGTCCGACTCTGTGCGACCCCATAGACGGCAGCCCACCAGGCTCCCCCGTCCCTGGGATTCTCCAGGCAAGAACACTGGAGTGGGTTGCCATTTCCTTCTCCAGTGCATGAAAGTGAAAAGTGAAAGTGAAGTCGCTCAGTCATGTCCGACTCTTAGCGACCCCATGGACTGCAGCCTTCCAGGCTCCTCTGTCCATGGGATTTTCCAGGCAAGAGTACTGGAGTGGGGTGCCATTGCCTTCTCCACAGTTAGTGTGCTACAGAGTAACAACTTGTTGCTGAGGCTTAAAGGTGATAGCGTGGATGCCTCATGAAGTCAATCTGAATGTTCCAGAGGACACACACTTACTACCCCGCTTTTCTTGTGAGGCCTTCTGAGTATTATGTAGCAAGTCTGGGTGTTATGAGGGTATCTGTGAAGTCTGGGGCCAGTCTGGGCGTTGTGGGATGAATATGTGTGCTGTGGATCGTGTGTCTCTCGGTATGGCTCTTCTGTGAGGACCGTGGGACAAATCTGAGTGTCCCAGGGCTGGTTTCTGAGTTTAGGTGGCATGTCTCTGTGTAATTGGAGTGAGGCTAAATGTTGTGTGTTGAGTCTGTCTGAAGGAAGGTGAGTCTAGCTGTTGTGGGGCTAGTGTGTGTGAAGTATGTGGAGTATTAGTAAATGGTAGGGCCTATGAGTTGCTTGTGGTGTCAGTCCATGACAGGTATGACTCACATGTGCACTGTGATGTTGTTCTCTACATTAAGGGAGGAATAGCTATAGGGTGTGAAGTGAAGCTGTGGATTATGGGTTATCGCTATGAATTATGGGTCCTGTGCGGTCTGAGGTTTGGAGTGAGTGTGTTTTGTGGGAGTGATTCAGAGCATTGTGATTTTTATGACTATGATTTTTTGGATTTGTGTGTGTGTTTAGTCACTCGGTCATATCTGACTCTGTGCGACCCTATGGACTGTAGCTCACCAGGCTCCTCTGTCTATGGGATTTCCCAGGCAAGAATACTGGAGTGGCTTGCCATGCCTTCCTCCAGGGCATCTTCCCAACCAAGAGATTGAACCCACGTCCCTTGCATCTCCTGCATTGGCAGGCAGATTCTTTACCACTAAGCCACCAGGGAAGCCTTTTTTGGATGTACCATCAGGTACATCTATGGACTGAGGAACATGTCCTCACAATGTAGGGCATGTCTAGCTGTTGTGGTATATACACTGCAGTCTGTGTGTTGTGGGATATATGCTTGAGTCACAGGGTGAGACAACATGTCATGGGTTGATTCTGGAGATTCTATAGTAAGTTGTTACGTCATAGGGATAACCTTTGCACTGTAGGATATGTCTATGCCTCACAGGCAATTTATGTGGCTTCATAAAGAGGGACAGTCCCATAAGCGAAGTTGTGTCTTTACATAGTATGCCATTTCTGGAAGACGTGGTCTGTGCTGCACACTGTATGATTAGACTGTTTCTGGACGGGGTGTTGGGTATATTCTGGTGTTTTAAAGAGAGTGCATATTATTAGGGGTGAGTCTGGGTGTGCAGGAGCTTGTGCATTTGTGTTAAGATTACCCTGTGTGCTGTAGGCATATCTGCTTTATGAAGTAATTCTGTGTTGTAGCATATGCCAGTGTATGACTGAACATGTCTTGAGTTTGGAATCTTTATGCTGGGTAAAGATTTGTTCTGTGAGGGATGTTTGTGTGGTAGGTCAGTCTATGCATTATAGGGCATGTCTTTCAGCAGTGTAGGACAAGACTGTGTGCTGTGAGGCTTGTCTGTAGTATTGTGGCTCATGTATTGAATTGTGAGATTTTGTGCAGGCAGGTAAGTCTGAATATTGTGGCGCATGTCAGTGTGTTATAGGGAGAACTTGATCTGGAGTGCGCTTCTAAGTTGTGATTTTGTTTTAGGTGTTTCCAAGTGAATTTGCTTTGGGGAGGAAGTCTGAGCCTGATGTGGCCATTCTGGAACTGCTGGGCATGTCCCTGCATTTGCAAGATGTTTTCTACATTGTAGGATGCACTTTTTCACTGGAGGTTTTGCTAAGGTGTAGGGATGACAAAGTACACTAGACATTGTGTCTAGGTTGTAGGTCAAGGGTATCTTGTGGGGCAAGGCTGTGTTGGAAAGTACATCTGGTGAGGAGAACAACTCTGTAATGGGGATCATGTCTTCCTCCTGTGGGGAAAGTCTGTGTGTCCTGGGGCAATTCTGGGGGTTGGGGACACATGTTTTCTTTGTGGGGTAAGTATTTGCCTTACGGAGCAATTGTGTGTGTACATACTGGGGTGAATCTGTGCATCAGAATGCAGTTTTGTGTTTGTGGGAGAAACCTCTGTGTCACAGGGTACACTTGCTCATCGTAGGTTAGCTGCAGCTAGGGATTATGGAGCTAGTTTGTGTGCTGGAAGACACATCTGGGTGTTGTGTGATAAGACTGAATTTGTGGCTGGATATTTTTTAAATCTATTTTTACCATTGGGTAAAATTGGGTGAGTTGATGTTGTAAAGTGAGGCTGTGCAGTATCGGGAAAGTTCAGCTTTGTGGAAGTTATCTGTGGGTTATAGGGCATGTCTTGGTGTGGTGGGGTAAGCCTGGACATGGTGGGGCAAGTCTGTCCATTATAAGGTCATTGTGGATATTGTGAGACATTTTGCGAGTACTGTGGTGCAAGACTGATTCTGAGGCAAAGCTAAGTGTTATAGAGACGTTGGATGCCTCAGGGAGCAAGTCTCGGCTTTTTTGGAGAATTTTTGCATTGTGAGAGAAACCTGTATATGGTGATACTATTCTATGAGCTGCAATGGGAGTCACGTCGTGGAACATGTGTGATACCATCAGTTGGTCTAGGTCGTTGAGAGCTGAGTTTGGAGTTCTGGGAGAGTTTAGGCACTGTAGGGCTCATATACATATGGCAGAGTGGTTTTTGGAGTTGTGGTGCACATTCTGTGTGTTTGGGGGCATCTGGTGGTTGCGGTGCATAATGGGCTCATTGTTTGCTTTGTAGATGAGTCTCCGCCCTATGGACTTACGCCATGTGTAGGGGGAAAGCCTGTGCATTGTAAGATGAATTTGGAAGTTGTGTAAAATTGTGTATGTACTATCAGGCAGGTAGGTTTTCTGTCACACGTTTTAGAGCTCCTGGACAAGACTTTGCTGGTGGGGGAGGGAGCGAGTCTTTGCATTTGAGGATGTGACCAGATATGGTGGAGGAGTCCAGTTGTTATGAAGTGCATGTTTTGAGAAGTATTTGTACCTTGTTATGCAATTCTGTGTGTTTCTGGGGGGGTCTACATCTTTGGGGACATATGTGTGGATTGTGGGGTGTATACAGGATGTATAGAACAGCTATGGGGGAAGCTGCCCACTTTGTGTAATTTGGGCTGCTGTGCTGTGAGTCTGGCCAATGTAGCCAGAGCTCGGTTGTGTGACTGGCTTATGCCCCTTGTTTTGGCAGTGTCTCAAGTTGTGACTGTTGCTTGTACATTCTATTGTGTGTACGGGCACTGTGGGACACACATGAGTGTGTGTGTCATGCTGGGCTTGATGCAGGGTGGGTTTGTGTATTTGGGGCTAAGTGTAAGTGTTTGGTACAAATTTGGGAGTCATGTGGTTAAGTGTGTGGTGGCACGAGTTTGTTCTCTGGGGTAGATCTGTGAGTTGTTGGTTGCGATTGTGCAGTATGATGCAATTCTGTGCATTCTGGGGTGACTCAAAGAACTGTGAGCCGAGCTGGAGTGCTGTTGTTCTTTTCTATCCATTGAAACTCAACTATGGGCTTAATGAGGGTGTTTCTATGGGGGCATGCTATTATATTTTAATGTGGTTTGGCAATTATTTTTAGAGTCTGTGTGTTGCACTGTGAGTTTGAGACTCCAAAGGGCAAATTTGCATGTTTTGGGACAAGTCTGAGTTGGGACAAGTTTGTGGAGTTGGTGTGGTGTGGGACAAAAGTGTGTGTCGAGCTCATCTGTACCCTGAATAGAGCTGATGTGCTATAATGTAAGTCTGGGAGTTCTGAGAGGACTCTTTATCTTGCATGTGTGAGTACATTGTAGGGTGTTTCTGCATGTTATAGTGCATGTGTGTACACTGCTTGAGCAAATCTTCACGTTATGAGCTAAGTGTGTTAACTGTGAGAGGGTTCTACAGATTGTATTCAGTAGAATGGGTGGTATCCTGAGATGCTATTCCATGCCTTGTTGGGAGAGGAGGTTGTGTTGTCATTGACTGCAAGTGTTGGGGAGCACTCATTTTGCTGAGGGACAAGTGTGTACAAATGCAGGTATGTGTGTTTGGTGTCAACTGTGAGTGTTGTGTGACACATCTGTGTGTCTTGAGTTGACCCTCTACAATACCTGGGGAATCTGCCCAACTTGGGCTGGTTGTATGCTCCTTTGTGTGGGTCTCTGAGTGGTGAGCAGAGTTTTGGCACTGTCTTTGGAGAACATCTAGGAGAGACGTGCGCTGGGGCACATTTCTGCATTGTAAGAAGAGTCTTGTGGGATGAGTTGTGTCTCCTCATTGTGACTTGACACTGCACCGTGCGGCATATCAGGGCTTTGTGACACGATTCTGTGCTTTCTGAGAAGAGTCTGGGTTTCGTATTTGTATCTGCCTGTTGGGTTTTGGCAATTCTGTACACTGTGTGCTGAGCTCAGAGTGGTGGGGTGAGTCCTTGTGATGGGTTGTGGATAAGCATTGCAGGGTGTGCCTTTGTGCTGCGCATGACAGGTCTTGGTACTTTGTTGCTGCTCTTGTTTTCCTTGTAAGCCAGGTGTCTGCCCAGCAAGGTGTGGGGGGTGTGTGTATGTGTTGGGCACCACGTCTCGGTTCTAGGCCACATTTGTGCTCTGTTGTACAGCTGTGTGTTTTGAAGCCAAGTCTGTGTGCTGTGCATTTCTGTCTGCATTAAGGATACGGGGTTTAATGGTACTGTGAAGTGAATCTGGGCATTGTGGGGCTGTCCTGGATGTTGCAGCCCATGTCTGTGTGCTCTAGGATGTGCCTTTGCGTACAGGGATGAGCGTGTGCTCCATGGGGTAAGTCTGTGCACTGCAGGGAATCAAGTATGTTAGCAGGTATGTTTGCATTGTATACAAGGTGTTCTCCCATCTGTCCAGACTGGTGTGTGATGTATGCCTTGCACAGTTTGGTTGGGCAAGCCTGGGAGGTAAGGGAGCATACCTGCATGTTATAGGGCCTCCTTTGTGCTGGGGAAACTCTTGGCAGTGAGCCTGGGTGTTGTGGGTCTAGTGTTTTCATTGTGGAGTGACTGTGGAGCAAACCAGGTTTGTAGAGTAAGGGTGTGCATGGTGATCACAGCCCATGCACGGTATGCCTTTTGTTATGAGGCAGGTCTATGCACTGAGGGGTTTACCTGTGCTTTGTTGGGGTCGTTTTTAGGCCACACTGTGGACATGTGGGATGTCACTTCCCTGACCAGGAACTGAACTCGTGCCCTTGCAGTAGAAGTGCAGAGTCTTAACCACTGGACCACCAGGGATGTCCCTTTGTTGGGCTTTATACTTGGCATGATGGTGCTATGTGATGAAGATGTGTAGGACATGGCAGACAGGTGTTTGTGGAGCACGTCTTACACTGTTATCACTCTGTGCATTATGGAGTGGGTTGTGTGGGTTGGGGTTGTGTCTGTACTTCAAGATGAATATCTGTATGTTGTGAGGCATGACTGTGCAGCATGTGGTGGTTTGTCAGCAGTAAGTTCCTTCCAGATGTTCTGATGTGAGTGTGAGTTAGGCAGGCAGACATTTGCATTACCAGTCACAGGTCATATTTGAGGGCTCTGGGCCTTGTGTATCTGTTGAAGGACTAGGTGGACACAACTAAAGGTGTTTGGGGCCCTTGCACTGTGATGTAATTCTGTTCCCTTGCGGGGGGGGGGTGCTGTGGGTTGTGTGGACGTCCATACCCTGTGGAAGACACCCAGGATTTCGGAGACTAGACTGCGCAGTGGGACAAGATGGTGTGTCATGATGCCATTCTCTACTTTGTGGGAGGAGTCTGCAGTGAAATCAAGTCTGTATGCTATAAGGCATGTCGATACGGATCAGCTCTCCATTAGAGAAGTCTATGTGTTATGGATTGTTTCTAGGGATTTTAAAGTGAGTTTTCTGTGTTGTGGGGCCAATGTGTTCTGTGGTATGTGAATTGTAGACCCCGTGTGTGTGTGTGTGTGTGTGTGTGTGTGTGTATGACAAGGTACATTTAGTTCAGTGGGATGAATGTTTGCATGGATGAGTGTGTATTATCATGAGTGTGTTTGTGCACAGCCATGTGTATTGTGTGATACGTCTACGTGTTAGAGACTCTGCACAGTAGGTGCTTCCCAGTGTTGTGGGCTAACTGCAGTCGATAGGGAAATTGTAAGGAAAGGGTGGTGGGAGTGAGCTGTGATGTGATTCTGGGCTGCATGCTGTGTGTTAATTTGAATTATTTTAGTTCGAGTTGTACCATTATGGTCCAGTTGCACGTGTAGAAGCAACAATAACAACAACAACCAGATCTGCTAACATCTGTAACACTAATTCTGTGCCAGGCACTCTTCTAAACACGTTATAAGCAGTCACGCATTTATTCTTCTTGACAGGCCTAATAAGTAGGTACCATTATTACTCCCAATTTATACCTGAGAAAAATAAGGCACAGAGACATTAAGACTCCTTTCCAAAGGCACATGATTAGTTAACAATACACATGGTCTTGGAAGCCAGGCAGCCTGAATCCTAAGAGTAAGTTTTAACCACAATCTACACCGCTCCTTTGTTTGGGGATGTGCATATCTCCGGACCTTGTGGGGTTTGTGTCGGTGTGGTGGTATAATATAGGGTGCAGAGCCCCTACAGAGAGCAGAAATTCATCCAAGTGTGTGAGGCTTCTCCCTGAGTTTTGGGATGGGTCTTGTGCAGAGCAGGCATTGTTTATATTAAGTTTGGAAGCAAAGATGCTAATGTTTTGCCCTGCATGGCAAGGCTTTCCACTGTGCACTGACTGTGGCCACTGTGCTGAGCTCTTGCTTTAAAGGACAGGTATGTGGTGATGCAATTTTGTGAGCTGTCAGAGAATCCTGTGTGTTTGCGGAAGTGTCGATTTGGAAAGGTGTGTTTACATGTTGTACATCTAGTCCCTGGACGATGAGTATTGCTGTCCTAGACTGAGTCATGTAGGGGAAGTCTATAATTGTGACGCAGTTCTGTGAGTGATGAGGGGACCGCGTGTGCTGTGGGAAACGTGTTTATGTTGCAGGGGTCTGAAGGTTTTCTGAGGTCATTGAGGAGGGAATGTGTGTACCTGTTCAGTCATGTCCAACTCTTTGTGACCCTATGGACTGTAGCCTGCCAGGCTCCTCTGTCCATGGAATTTTCCAGGCCAGAATACTGGAGTGTGTTGCCATTTCCTACTCCAGGGGATCTTCCCAACCCAGGAATCAAACCCCAGTCTCTTGTGTCTCTTGCATTGGTATGCAGATTCTTTACCACTGCGTCACCTGGGAAGCTAATTGAGGAGGGGGGGTCTGTGCATTTTAGGATGCCTCTGCATAGGGTGTGTGTGTGTGTATTGGTGTACAATATTTCTGCACATCTGGGGCCTAGCTGTGCTCATGTTACGGGAAGCGTCTTTGTGTTGTTGGGGCATGCTGGTGCCTTGGAGGCAGGTGTGCATTTGGGCTGAGGACACTGTGTTGCAGAGTGAGGGTGTGTGTTACATAATGCTGAGCACTTACACAGTAAGCACCCTAGGGGTCTGGGAGGTGGGACACATATCATGGAGTGTTCTCTGTGCTCGTGAGGCAAGCTGGGTGATGCTGTATGCTGTGGGATGAGTCACAAGGTACAAGACTTATTCACTGAGGAGCATGACCTTAGGAGCATAGTTCTGTGCTATATCCACACATGATGGGACAAAATCTGTGCATGGTAGGGTGTGTTCATGTGACAGAGGGCACATCGCTGAGCTGGAGGGTGCATGTGTGTGTGCATGTGTTGTGTTGTGGGTCTGGATACTGTGGGGTGAGTGTGTATATTAAGCAGCAAGCCCATGCATCACAGAGCACACTTCTGCACCACAATGAAGCTCTGTGTGTGGCGAGCAGGATCTGGTTTAGGGTCCTGTCCGTGCTCTGTAGGGTGTGTGGCTGTTGTGGCAAAGCGTCTGTGGCTGTAACGTTCCCAGATGTTCTGGGGTTGACCCTTTTCACATTAGCAATTCTACTATCAATTACATGGTTAATTACATTAACAACTGAAACAGTTCCTGTGTGCCAGGCACTGTATTAAGCGCTTAGCGTATCCTAATCCATTCAATACTCACAACAACCCTTTTTAATAGATACGGCTGTTATCTTTGTTTTACAAATGAGCAAACCAAAGAACAGAAAAATATACTTACCCAATGTGCATGATTAGAAAGGGGTGGAACCTGGATTCGAACCCAAGTAGTCTGGGTCCAGAGGCCTTGCTCTTAGCCATTACACAAGTGGTGTGTGTTGAGGGCCAGGGCTGCAGCTGAATGGGATGGTAAAGCACATCTGTAAACTATGATGGAAATCTTGGCATTGCACAGGTAATAGTGTGTGTTGTGTGTCTACATATCGGGGAAGGCTCATGTGCTTTATACAGGTGTTCTATCTTAGGGTAAATGTGTGTTGTGTTGCAATTCTGTGCATTGAGGGAGAAATCTATGTATTCACAGGCATTTCTGTGAATTCTAAGTTTTGTGGGTGTGATTATGTCGTGGGGCAAATCTATGACTTGAAAGGCTTGACTGAGTATTTGGGGTGAGGCTCAGGGTTCTGTGGTGTTTGTGTGTGTCGTGGAGCAAGTCTGTGTGTTGATGGGAGAATCTGTTTATCTAGATGAAGTTCTGGGCCTCCTTGGGCCGACTTCGGTGTGAAAGCCATCTGTGTGTGATGGGTGAATCCACAGGTTGTAGAGCAAAGGGTGGTGAGTGTTTGGGTGTGTGTGTGCACTGAGTAATCACCCTAAGGAGTGTGGTTTGGGTGAAGTGAATCTGCATGACAAGTGTGTCCTGTGACATGACTCTGCATCATTGAGTGCAGGGTTGTGCTTTGTCATAGGTTGTATCGAGGTTGTGAGGTGACTGTGCGCTGAGGGGAGAATCTGAACATTTCAGGGAAAAGTTAGGTGCTGCCATGGCATGAGCGTGTCTGTTGTGGAACAAGCCTGTGCACTGTAGGGCCAGTTTGCACACTGGGAAGTAGTGCTATGAGTTGTGAGGTGTGTCTATGTATCACAGAGTGTGTCTGAAGAATTTGACAGGGGCTTTCTTGATCCAAGGCCACAGTGTGCCTTATGGGGAAGTGTATATTTGGAGGAGCTCTGGATGCTGTAGGGCACACGAGGGTGCCATAGGGTGAGTGTTGGCATCGTGTGGTGACTGTGTTTGTTGTGGAGTCAACTGGTGCATTGGAGGGAAAGATGGTGCGTTGTGCCATAGTCCGAGGGGGTACGGGATACATGTTAAGATGGTCTTTGCATCTCTCTGTGATAGGGTGAGCTTGAGGTGCAGTGGGGCGAGTCTGTGCTCTGGATTTAATCTTGGTGCTGTGGGCTGAGTCTTGGAGCTGTGGGGAGGGTCTAGGAGGTGAGGGCACATCCTTGTGCTGTGGACACGACTGTGTCCCACCGAGAGGCTGTGTGTCCTGGGGCCAGTCCGCTGAGTCAGAGAGGGTCTGTGTGCCCGGAGGGAGGGCCTGAGTCCTGGGGAGACAGCTGGGTTTGTGGGGTGAGCCTAGATACTGGAGACAGTATACTGTGTGCTGTGGGGAGCATCTTTCAGCCAAAAGGAGAATCTGTGTGTGTCCGGGAGACTCCGTGTGCTGTCAGCTGGCGGGGGTGCGGGGCGGTGACCTGTGTTTCACGGGGTGAGTCTGTGTGACTTGAGTCATGTCTGTGTCCTGTGGGCCACGTCCGTGTCTGCAGGGGCGGGCTTGGGTCCTGTGCTGCTTGTCTGCGTGCTGTGAAGTTCGCCTGTCAGCGGAGAGTCTGTGTGTCTCTCTGTGTGGGTTTTCAAGCTGTGTGGTGAACTGTGTTCTGGGATGGGGTAGGCTGTGTGCCTGGGGATGGGGGCGAGGTCCTGTGCCCGGAGGAGGGCCTGCGTGCTCTGCGGGTCATCTCTGTGCCCCGGGAAAAGTCCTCTCCCTTGGCGTGAGTCCATGTGCTGGGTCAGGGAGATGCAAGTGGAGTCTGCGCCCTACGGAGGACCTCAGCTATGGGTTTAGTGGGTGGGGCATCGGAGAAATCTAGGTGCTGTGGGGACAGCCTTTGTTCTATGGGGAGCCCATGTGCCACGGGCTGAGTCCCTGCTGTGTGGTGAGAGTGTTGTGTTGTGGGGCGTATTGGTGGGTAGGAGGGTGTGTCTGTGACCTCTGGAGTGAGTCTTTGGGCCTTGAGAAGATGCTTGGTTTTGGAAGAATCTGTGTTCTGTGGGCTGTGTCTGTGGGCTCTACGTGTGCCAGGGAAAGGCTGTGTGTGACATGGGGACAGTCGCAGGGGCTGTGATGGTCTGTGTGTCTGGGGTAGAGTCTCTCTGTGTCACGGGGGGCGCAGATCTGCATGCTTTAGTGAGACTTTTGGCTGAGGGGAGGATATGTATGCCTCTGGGTGAGGCTGGGTGATGTAGTGAAATGTGTGCTGTGGGGCACGTTTGTGGCCCTGGTGCTTCTCCACATGCAAAGCGAAGAGTCTTTGTGCTGTAGGGGTAACTGCAGTGTTTGTGCTGTTTGGCCAGGGGACATTAGAGGGTGAGTTTGTACATTGTAGCACCAGTCTGTTTCAGGGCAAGTCTCCTTTAATATCTACAAAGAATAATAGCCAACACTTATACACTGATTATCATTACCGGACACTGTTCTAAAGGTGCTATTATTACCCCCATTTTCCATCTGAGGAAATTGAGGCACAGAGACATTAAGTAAAATTGTACCTGTGATCATGCAACTAGCCACCTGTGGAGGTTTGAAACAAGGCAGTCTGTTACCTTTGCCCACACCATTATGAATCCCCTGGGGGCCCTGAGGCGAAATATCCCCTTGTGGGTGAGTGGCCTCAAAGATTGGGTTCATGATCTCTGGTGGACATACTGAAAGCAGGTAATATAGGAGGAAGAAAAAGGGAGTGGCTCAAAGCCTTCCGAGGATTAAAAAAAAAAAATTCAATGCTCTGTATACCATAATGGTGGCATTTCAGCCCAGAAGAACTGACATCAGGACAGCAAAATAACACCTTCAGCGTCTGGAGCCCCCATGACCCCTCCCTCGCCTCCACAGCCGCATTCTGCCACTGCGGAAGAGAGAATGCGCATGCCCTGGTGAGCTGCCGTTGCCATGGAAACCAACGTCCAGTCACAAACAAATCATAGCCTAATACAGCAAATCTAGAAATGATTGGGGCTGCGGCTGTGAGCCAAAGGAGCCCCTTGCAGTAAGGGCAGGCAAGGCATCCTCCCACCCACGCCCCCCTTTTTTCTTCCCGAATCAGTAAAGGCTAGAAGCAAGTCAGAAGTCAATAGCGAAAAGAAGACTGTGTTGGGAGTGGGGTGGCAAGGGTCAACAGTGGGCGGCGGGTGATTTTAATAGTCAAATATTTCTTTCAGAAACATTTAACCCACCACCCACTAAAAGACTCCGTGGTTTATGCTTGAGCCTTTCACCTGCAGTAAAGAGGAGAATCACAGGGGTATGTCCCTCTCTACAAGAGATGGTGGCAGTGGAGCCATGGATTGGGACTCATCCTGCCTCCTTTAAATCCCTAGATCAGACTACCGCCAGCAACAGGCTGCAAACATTATTTATTTTTGTTCCTTATACATTTCTTACATTTTCCACTTCTACCATTCTAGAAAATTCCAGGAACTGAGTCCAGTCAGCTCTAATTCTCCGAGTACCTGAGGAGTAGAAAAAGAGGTTGAAGGAGGAACTTTAGGAATAACACTAACCCCAGGAGTATTGTTTGACTACACAATTAGGGTGTCAGCTGTGTCTAGGAGGAATAGCACATCTGGAACAGTGGTTTAATATATCAGGATTCCTCGATTTTCACTTGTAAAACGCATCTCAGAAAGATAATTTTTTGACTATTTAAAATGTTTAAATCCTATTTGAAAACCACTGCCCTAAACCGTGTGTGCCCTGAATTTGTGAAAGGCATCAGCAAGAACGTGATGTTATAGTATAGAAAGCTGTCAGAAGCTGCAAGAAGGTATCAGTGCTATTGTTGGATGTAACCTTCTTGGGTCGAGAGAAAATGGCCGACCTGTGGAAAGCTACACCCTATCTAGTGGGAGGACAGTTCTTGCAATTTCAAATCAGTGGAAGAAGGTTGGATTATTCAATAAATGATGCTGAAACAATTGGTGACCTATTTGGAAAAAACACAAAATTAGATCTACTTCATATCATATGCCAAAATGAATTCTAGATGAATTAGAGTTAATTGCAAAGAATGAAACAAGTAAATGACTAGGAAAAATGCAGGTGAATACACTCATAAAAGAAAGAAATCACAAAATCAAAACTTGATAGTTATGATGTCTAAAAATGCAAAGCTGCAACACGTTTAAGAAAACTCACCATAAATGATAAAACATAAATACGCAAATAAACTGAAAAATAATGCTTTTGCCACATATGATAAATAAATGAGGTGATATTGTATGGGGTTGGCGGGGTAGGGGAAAAACCTTAAACTGGTTCATACCATTTGATCCAGGAATTTCACAGCTATGAATTTATCCTAGGAGAAAAAAAAAAAACAAAGAAGCTCAATGAGGTTTATATGGAAAGATATTCCTTAAATTATAACAGCAAAAATTGCACATAGAAACTTTCAATAATTGGACATTTAGTGGAACACTTATATGATCGAAAATTAAGCATCCACAAAACATCGCATTCTTGTGGGATATGTTAAAATATGGAGAATTTCTCTCAATATATTGCTTAGTGATTAAAGCAGATTGAAAAGGATATGTGCGTAGGATCTTCATTTTATATATAAATACATATTTTATGCATAGATTTGCATGTTTCAGAGAAGAGGGACTGACTATATTAACAGCAATTAGCTCTTGGTTATAGGATTATGAGTAATTTGTATAGGCATCTTTAGGTTTTCCCCAATTTTCTACAACAAATATGTGAATTTTTATAATAAAGGGGAAAGATGGCAAGATATTTTAATAAGATATTGATTTTAATAATGGCTATAAAAGGGATGAGAGTATGGAAAAGAAAGTCTGGGATTAGAGACATTAGAAAGCAAAGAGTAAATCTGTCCATGTTTATCAACAATGGAGCAAACCAGATAAACTCAAGATGTGTTATGTAAAGATTATAGTAGTATTTGGATGTTAGTAGGTACAGAATTTCTTATACAAGATGGACTCCTGGAAAATTTTCTTCACTACAGCAGAGGATGGTCACGTGTCCCTGGATGTGTCAGTCATCCTCTTTGCCGCAGTGCTCTGTTCGAAGCCCCCCTCCCTCCTATGGCTTCATCACACTCTCCCCACCACCTCCTGCAAAACATGCCACCAGCAGACATTTTCAGCTTGGAAAAAATGGCCCCTCTTACCAACTTTCTTTAAAGCTATTTCATTCTTATCTTTTCCTCCTTGACTGCTATTTTGGCATCTAACTCAAAAAATCTACTTATCTATCTTTTTCCTCCTTTGCTTCCTATTGACAAAGCAATCTGAATTTCACAGAAATAAAAGACCCAGCACTTCAGCTTTTCTTTTTTTTTCTTTTTTTCTTGCAGAAACGTATGTACGAAAGCAATTTCCAGGTACAAGGAGACACTAAAGTGTAAACATTTTCAGGCACGATTCAGAAACAAATATAAAAGCTTTGTTGATAGGAATCTGCTATTTTTTTCACATCCCTTTCCCAAGAAAGAAGCACTGATCATATTGTCTTTACTGTAAAAATCAATGTCCACAAATACAAATGAATTATTTTCCAAATAAAGGCACAGTCACAATAGTCATTATTTCTCTTTCATGATGTTTCATCCTAAAACCAAATTTAAATCTTTCTCATTCAACAAACGTTCATCTATCATGTGAAGCAATTAATCTGAACATTACAGGGTGCCCTCCTTCTCCTTTTCTCTCCTGTACAGACATCCAGTCACATGATTTTCTTAATTAAAAAAAATGAGCCATGGTATTCTTTTCCCCATTGCAAAATAACATTTTTCTCATGCTCTCTCCATACCGTGAAAGGAAATCAGATCTTAGAACATTGTGAATCGTCATCCATTTCATCACATCTAATGCAAACATCCTAAAGCTGCCATAGCATTCTGAACGCAATTTCTCATTTCAATAACATCTTCATCGAGTCCTCTTTGAGGTACTATCTTAACCAGAATCACAAGAGGGAAGTTTCTATACTTCCTTCTAAAAATTCATTCACTTTTTCAGAAATGAGCTTTAAACTAGAAAAGTGACCGTGGAATGTTTAGAATTGAATTAAGCCATTTTCTCAATGCCATGGATTAAAATAAGAAATTCCTCCACAGTTATGTATTATTTTGATCCATCAAAACATGTCGCTTGCTATTTAAAAAAAAAAAAAAAAACAAAAACGTTTCGGATATCTATGTTACAAAAGATTTCTCCGCTACTTACCAGCTGCCTTCGCTCTGCCTCTCCACCAGCTCGGAGGTTGTCGCACTGAAGGGGTGGGGGGAAGAGCTGCAGCGGCTGCTGGAAAATGAGCTGTGCTGTGAAGAAGGGATTAGCTGGAGGGAAAGGAAAAAAATGCCTTGGCATTATCCTCAAAATTCCTCTCCAAACATAAAATCATATTAAACATTACATGCTAAAAAGCGCATGCTCAACAAAGGGTGGAATTTAACAGTGAAGCTGCTGATCTAAAATATACCTAAATTGCCTTGCTTTCCAGTGAAACCCCTACCAAGCCATGGTCTTTGGCTCTCCCATCTCCTAGCAACAATCTCATTAATATTTTTCTCTGCAGTGGTCCTACTAGGCATCAGAGAACATTCACAAGGTCTGGTCTCTGGTGGTGAGCATTACCATTTTATTGTTCAAGATGCGTGTGTTTTCCCCAATAGGCAAAGCAGGCATTCAATAACAAGTTCTCCCTGGGAAGATTTCAGATTCCAAAGACATTCTAGTCAAATGACAGAGATTGTTCTTGTCTGGCCCTTGGTGCAGTGTTGTCGCTAGACCCCTGACCTAAAGATGGGCATTAGCAAAAGATGCCTAAACCTTTCTGTGATCGCCAAATTACAAATAGCAGCACAGCTATAAATCCAGGCTCTAAATCAGTGTTGCTATCCACTGTGCTCAGAGAAAAAAATTAATGCACAGAATTCGTTCATATCCTTAGCCCTGTAACCATGCTCCCCACCCACCTTCTTGGTTACTGGAGGTACATGTTGCAAAAATAGTGGATAAAATATAACCAAATCAAAAACAACCCACTTATCTATTATTAACATGGAAAATATTAACTACATGTTAAGAAAAAGAGGGCGGGTTACTATACAGTATATATAATATGATCATTTTTATATCTTATATGGCTAGGAATAAGTATACATAAATAAAACTGAAAGGATATTTACCAAAATGTTAGGAATAACTATGTCTGGGTTTTCTATGGATGGCAAATTTGAGGGGTGTTTAGATCATTTTTTCTTTTTGATTATCTATTTAATAACTTTTCTATAATTAACATATATTCCTTGGGTTATTAAAAGAGAACCATGCACAACAATGTGAATATACTTAATGCCACTGAACTGTTCACTTAAGATAGTTAAAATGATGCATTTTATGTTGTGCATATTTTACTACAGTAAAAGAAGAAAGAGAAAACCATTTATTCATTCCTCAAACATGTATTGAGTCTCACCACATTCAAAATACTGGGGGTAGAAAGGTACAGTCTCCCTAGACTGAACCAGGAAGAAATAGAAAATATGAACAGCACTGAAATTGAAACCATGATTAAAGACCTCCTAACAAACAAAAGTCCAGGACCTGACAGCTTCACAAGCAAATTTTATCAAACATTTAGAGGAGAGTTAACACCTGTCCTCCTGAAACTGTTCCAAAAGGCTGCAGATGAAGGAAAATTTCCAAACTCATTTTATGAGGCCACCATCACTATGATACCAAAACCAGACAAAGATACCATAAAAAAAAAAGGAAATCACAGGCCACTATCAATGATGGACATAGATGCAAAAATCCTAAACAAAATACTAGCAATCCATATCCAGCAATACATTAAAAGGATCATATACCCACCCTGATCAAGTAGGATCCATCATAGGGATGCAAGGATTTTTCAACATTTGCAAATCAATCAAATCAAATCAACCACATCAACAAACTGAAGAATAAAAACCACATGATCATCTCAATAGATGCAGAAAAAGCTTTTGACAAAATTAATCACCCGTTTATGATTAAAAAAACTCTCCAGAAAGTGGGCATAGAGGGTATATACCTCAACATAATAAAGGCCATATAGACAGACCTACATTTTTCACAGAGCTAAAACAAAAAGTCTCAAAATTCGTATGGAGACACAATAGACCCTGAATAGCCATAGCAACCTTGAAAAAGAAAAACAGAGCTAGAGGACTCAGGATCCCCGACTTCAGATTACACTATAAGACAAAGCTAGTATCATACTCAGTGGTGAAAAGCTGAAAGCCTTCCCTCTAAGATCAGAAACAAGACAAAGATGTCCACTCGCACCATTTTTATTCAACATGGTTCTGGAAGTCCTAGCTACAGCAATCAGAGAAGAAAGAGAAGTAAAGGGAATCCAAACTGGAAAAGAAGAAATTAAGCTATCACTGTTTGCAGATGACATGATACTATACATAGAAGATTCTAAAGATGCTACCAGGAAACTGCTAGAACTCATCAATGAACTTGGTAAAGTTGCAGGTTACAAAATTAATACACTGAAATCTGTTGCATTTCTATACACTAACAATGAAAGATCAGAAAGAGAAATTTAAGAAGCAATTCCTCTTATCATAGCATCAAAATACTGGGGGTAGGGAATTATACAAATGAATAAACACAGTCCATTACCTTTCTAAAAAGCTCGTAATCTAACAAAGAGCTAGCCCTCAAATTTCTATATGAGTTTTTATTATACATGACATGTACAATTGCCGCACTTAGAAGTATTTTATTATTTTTTAAAATGTCATCCATTTGGGATAACATTTATAATTAAGGTTGTTACATTATCTGCCTAAAAATATTGGACACTCAGTGGTGGAGGAAGAAATACATAAGAAATATTTTAAAAAGATGTGCATTTTCATATTTGTATAGAACTGCTACATTTTAAAAAGGAGGGGCAGGGAAACTGTTTTGGATTAAAGATTAAGAAATATGACCCCAAAAAAGAGCTATGACAACCAAATGCAATATGTGATCTTGGATTGGATCCTCAGTAGAAAATACTATAAGAGTCATTTGGGGGAAAATTGGGATATTTGAATATAGGCTAGATATTAGGTAATATTAGATCAATATAATAGTTGGTATGATAATGTGGGATGATGGATTTGTTCTCATGAGACACATGTTCACGTATTCAGAGGTGAAGTGCCATGACGTCTACAAATTACTCTAAAATGCTTTAGAAAAAAATCAAAGAAAGGATAGACAGAGCAAATTAGCAACATGCTGGTGGCTCAGTGGTAAAGAATATGCTTACCAATGCAGGACATGTGGGTTCAATGCCTGGGTCAGGAAGATCCCCTGGAGAAGGAAATGGCAACCCACTCCAATATTCTTCCTGGGAAATCCCATGGACAGAGGAGTCTGGCGGGCTACAATCCATGGGGTCTCAAAGAGTCAGATACGACCTAGTGACTAAACAAGTAATTGGTAAATCTAGATTGAGTACATGCAGACGTTTACTGCGTTGTTCTTTGCTCTAAATTTCAGAAAATAAAGAATAAAATGCTTTAACAAAAATAGTATTGCACAATAATTATATTTAAAGTTATTACAGGCAGATTCTTAACCGTCTAAGCCACCAGGGAAGCTGAAATGTATACACGTTTTAGAACTAATGAGAATTAAGTTTGTAGTCCCTCCATACTAACCAATTGAATGATGAATATTTGCCATGCGCCATCTAGTGGTAAAATCCTGATTTACCAAGACTGAAGGATTTCTAAACACAATATAATTGACTCATTAAGTATTGTTGTTTAGTCGTTCAGGCGTGTCCCACTCGTTGAGACCCCATAGACTACAGTACGCCAGGCTTTCCTGTCCTTCACCACCTCCGAGAGCTTGCTCAAACTCACGTCCATTGAGTCGGTGATGCCATCCAACCATCTCATCCTCTGTCGTCCCCTTCTCTAGCCTTCAATCTTTCCCAGCATCAGAGTCTTTTCTAATGAGTCAGCTCTTCACATCAGGTGGCCAAAGTATTGGAGCTTCAGCTTTAGCATCAGTCCTTCCAATGAATATTCAAGATTGATTTTCTTTAGGATGGACTGGTTTGATCGCCTTGCAGTCCAAGGGACTCTCTTCTCCAACACGATAGTTCAAAAGCATGAATTCTTTGGTGCTCAGCCTTCTTTATGGTCCAGTTCTCACATCCATATATGACTACTGGAAAAACCATAGCTTTAACTCGATGGACCTTTGTTACCAACATAATGTCACTGCTTTTTAATATTCTGTCTAGGTTGGTCATAGCATTTCTTCCAAGGAGCAAGCGTCTTTTAATTTCATGGCTGAAATCACCATCTGCAGTGATTTTGGAGCCCAAGAAAATAAAGTCTGTCACTGTTTCCATTGTTTCCCCATCTATTTCCCATGAAGTGATGGGACCAGATGCCATGATCATAGTTTTCTGAATGTTGAGTTTTAAGCCAGCTTTTTCACTCTTCTCTTTCACCAAGAGGCTTTTTAGTTCCTGTTTGCTTTCTGCCATAAGGGTGGTGTCATCTGCATATCTGAGGTTATTGATATTTCTCCTGAAAATCTTGATTTCAGCTTGTCATATTAGTACAACTTTATTGTAATAATAAAACATATTTTTATTATAGTGTATTAATATAGTTAAAAGGCTCCCTTAATTTTCAGGATTTGTTCATGGTTGTAGGGGAATGCCTCTGCTCAGGTGTGCTACCAACCTGCCACCTCTCCACACAGGCAAGGCTCAACCAACAGCAAGTTGACCTAAATCTTGGTGAAATGCTCTGTGATCCTCCCTGGAACATGTTGAGACAAGCAGCCTTGTGAGGACTGTTTCTCACCTCCTCGCTGTCTTTTGGAGGGCTGCCAGGAGGCAGCCTCCCTCATTCTAGTGAGGCATGGGATTTTCCGTCTTGCTTCCTCCCTTAGGGTACCACTTCAAGCTATAAAACGAATTAGATGTGATATGAAAATAGCTCCTCCATGACAGAGTGACTTGCTGCTCACGTCACCTGTCATCTTGTCCCTGTGGTTCATTGTCATTTTGTGGGATGAGGGACATGAGGAGCTGACACCATGCTGATCTTCTGATCTTGCTTTTGCTGTCCTTGTATGTGAGACTCTGTGCATCCATTTGGCTCATTGACTTCTTTTTTAATATTTATTTATTTGGCTGTACCAGGTCTGGTTGCAGCATGATGGATCTTTAGTTGGGGCATGTGGGATCTAGTTCCCTGACAAGGGATCGAACCTGGGCCCCCTGCATTGGGAGCACAGAGTTTTAGCCACCAGTGAAGTCCCTTGGCTCATTGACTTCTTATATATGCAGGCTAGCAAGCCAAATTTAGCAGCTCTTTTGCTAAAGACCACCTCAATGTATCAACAAATTGTGTGTGTGTGTGTGCATAGAGAGAGAGTGCACATATTTTATATGTTCTGTGAAACACTGGAAGCTTTCTTTTTTAAATTGGAAAGAAGATTAGTGATACCTTCTTTCATAACTTATATTAAAAACTCTGCCAGAGTGGGGATGTGGTGAAGGGTGGTTCCCAGTATAGTAAAATTACATAAAGGGGTAAAAGGAACAAAAGGTAATTATGAAAAGATTAACATAGGCACCCAAGTAAGCACTTGGTCATATGTGAAAAAATAACAAAACACAGAGAGAAAATGATATGGCTTCATTGTGAGTCCAACAATTACTTTAGGCCAAATAAGTAGAGTTGGCCCTCAGCAACCAGCCCTCTTTTCTCCCAGGCATCTCAGTGCAATGGCTCTTGATTTGACCTGCCAGTTTGGTCGCCTAATGGGAACTTCCAGTCCTATTCAGGAGCCAACATTAAGGGATTCCTAAGGAGCATCAAAAAGCACCTGCAATTACTGCAATGCATTAAATATATAAAAATCATACTTAACTCCCCCATCAAAGTATTGATCACCATTGGTAGTTACTAGGGTAATGACCCCATATTTTGAAAATTGTTAAGTAAAGGGAAATACTTAGGCATTTACCTCAACTTTCCCGTGCACGCTATGTTTCAACATAGTCAAGCAGCTAAGTGGAAGCACTTTAAATTTCCAACTACTACATGCAGAAGAAATGAAAGAAGTAGGAAAAAAAACACCATTTTGTAACTCAACAAAACAATGTGTCTAGGCAACAATCTTCCATGATTGTAAAAACCATTTAGTGAATGATTGATGAGGAATTTCTTTTCAAACAACAAAAATAACTTCCCAGGCCCAGCTACCCCAACATCTTTTGAAATGTTAGTATAATTTGTGATAGCAAGTCTGGTAAAGGATACCAGGAAAAGGGAGAATTGTGATTTTTATCTTAAGTTCTAAAGTGAGTGTTACCATTTTCAAATAATGTATAAATATTTTCATTGGAGAGTTCAGAGAAGAATATTTATGCAAAGGAATGACTTTAGTTTAGGCCTGATCTAAATTATTAGGGCTTCCTTGGTGGCTCAGACAGTAAAGAATCTGCCTGCAATGCAGGAAACACAGGAGACCCTGGTTCAATCCCTGGTTCGGGAAGATCCCCTAGAGAAGGAAATGGCAACCCACTCCAGCATTCTTGCCTGGGAAATTCCATGGACAGAGGAGCCTGGAGGGCTACAGTCCATGGGGTTGCAAAAAGTTGGACAAGGTTGGGCAACTAACACAGACACACACAAATGATTTCCTGATGAAAATGCAATCCAATTGAGATAAAATATTGGAAATGAAATAAACTGTTTAGGGAAACTCTTCAAAGATACTAAATTAGGACTCTGGATTCTTTCAGAGGCCACCATCACCCTGATACCAAAACCAGACAGAGATATCACATAAAAAAGAAAATTACAGGCCAACATTAGAGATGGACATAGATGGAGTATAACTGATTTACAATGTTGTGTTAGTTTCAGGTGTACAGTAAACTGAATCAGTTTTACATATACATATATCCAGTCTTTGTTAGATTCTTTTCCCATATAGGCCATTACAGAGTATTGAGTAGAATTCTCTGTGCTATACAGTAGGTAGGACTCTGAATTCTTAAGGCAGGTCATCAACAGCACTGTGTATGTGAGACTTTGGGTCCCCATTTGGGAAAAGAACAGCACTGCTGAACCACAGCAGACACTAACCAGGTGCAACAACAGAGCCATGCTCGCCACTCTTGACAGCAAGGTGAGATCCTCAGGACCCATTTCAGTGGGAAAACAAGGAACAGTCTCCGGCAGAAGGACTGGCAGAATTAGAGCCACATTCACCAAGACTGGTATCCTGAGCTGTTGATGTTTCCATGCCTGAAACTGCTATGAAAAATCACCAATTTCTTTTAAATCAGGAGATAAAAGAGAAGAAGATAGTGTTTGCAATGTAATGCCCAAGGAACCTGAGAATATAATGCATTTAATTAATTTTCTTTGCATAAAAAGAAAGCCCATGGATTTTTCCAGCCTTTTTTGCATCTATCAGCACACAGTCTTTAGCAGAGATTGTACTGGTGTCAGTACAGCGTAAATACAATCACAGAAGGTCACCTAAGAAACTTGACTTTTCTGCCAAGAATGTGAACTGAAGTGTGATTTCCATCTGAATTCAGAAGCTTGGATTATAAGGAGAAAAAAAGGCCCAGAATTTGAGCTTATCTTTAACACAATAGGAAGCATTAATGACTCAAAACTAGGTAGAAAGCCAGAGTACAAATGAGCAAAAGAGGATGAGCCTTGGTGATGAACCTGAGATAGCTCTCTTCAGATAGCTCTCTTCTGCCCTTCTCCAGATGAAACATGGAAATTTCATGACCTACTCCTCATACAATTGAAATTTCAAAACTCTTCACCTTTCTAACTATCCTCCTTTGCAGATTGCCTTTCGGAGAGTAGTGCTACAAACTCGTTAAAATAGTCTTGATTTTAGCTGAAGGACACAAAGAAGACTAATGTTACTTCTTTTATTTCCCCCCTCAGAAAAGTTTTTTATATCAGCATACTCAGAATACACTTTTTGTGAAAATAATATTTAATTAATATACATTATAAAATCATTAATTTTATCGTTTCCAACTGTCTAAATACCAAAAGAATCTCACATTCTGACAGAAAGAGGAATCATTTTCTATATTACACCAAAATTAAAATTTATCTGGACTCCAACATCAAGAAATGAGTTTTTTTTTTAATCAACATTATAAAGTCTACCTAGAAGAGATCAACAATGACTTCATAGACTTACTGCAAATATATATAATATTTTTTATTTTAGTTTTTTGAAACACATGACCTGTCCTATTTTAATGATTCATATATTCAACAGAGGGTTCTAATATATAGGTCAGAGAAGAGGATTTGAAAGCTAAAGACCAGTGTTCAATCTAGAACTTTCTAGATTACTGCATTTCTATCCCTTGTGCCAGCTAACACATTATAAATGTCTGAACGAACACAGAAATTACATTAACAATTATTTCTTCATCTATAAATTGGAGATAATACCACCTACTACACAGAATATTTGTAAAGAACAAGTAAAAGAACTAATGGAAGCCATAGCGCTTTGTTAACTTTAAGACTCTGAGTTACAATTATTTTTAAAAACATTTATGATAGTAGGGTTTGCTGTTTAATAAAAATATCAAATAAATAAACTCTAATCTTGGCTTTGATGTAATAGTGTTGTGGAGACTAGCTAGGCAAGTCTACCATCTGTAGAGCATGCTGACTGGCTGGAAATTCTTGGGCAGGAGCTGATACCACAGTCCAGTGTTACTTCTGATGATCAGAACTGGACACTATATAGGCCATCAAGGTGGAAAGAGGAAAAGGCCAAGCATTGTACTAGATGCTGTGGTACAACAGTGAATAAGACAGATGAGGTCTATGCTTTAAAAGAGTTTACAAGTTTCAGACAGAAAACACACCAATATGAGGAATCAAACACATAATAAGACTGTAAGATAATCATGAGTGCTACAAGAAATTAAAACAGAGTTACATGATAGAGTACCTTAGGTCCTCAGGAAAGACCACTCTGAGAGACTGACACTTGAAGCATGATCTGACTGATTAGGAGGAAACCAAGAAACTAAAGGTAGAAGTGCTTCCTGAGCTGACAGGAAAACTAACATAAAGGTCCTAAGACTGCATAAGCCTGACGTACAGAGACAAAAACATGGAAATGGGTAGGAGGTGAGGCCATAAAGATTGACAAATGTCAGATCACACAGGATCCTGTTGGTAATGGTAATAAATGTGGGTAGCTAATTGCAATGGAAAGCTATTGCAGGGACTTAAGGAGGGAAATTACATGATATAATTTATATTTTAAAATTTTAATTTTGGCTACTGTTTTGAGAACAGACTGTATGTTGGCAAGTTGTAAAAGCAGAGAGATTTGTGAAGAGTGTCTTGTAGAAGAGGAGTCCAGGCAAAATATGATGATGGCTTGATTCAGGTAGAAGCAGAGGAGATGGTGAAAAGGGATAAAATTTAGGATGTATTTTAGAGGTGAAGTCAAAAGGGTATATTATTGCTGCTATAACAGAGAAAGAAAATCCAGGTAAGAGAAAAAGTCATTTAGGATGAGTTATTAGTAATTAGATTAGTTATTGACCTAAGTAACTGGATGGATATATGGTGGTGCCAGGCAATTGATGGAGAGATAGAAAGAGGAAGAGATTCTGGAGTGAGGCTAAGCCTGTTTATGGGAGGTGGTAGCCCAATTAGGAAGAGTGACAGAAAGGAAAAATGTAAAATGTTATGAACCCCAAAGGGCACGCTTTCTTAGAAATAAGAGAAGCACTTTGAAAGACAAGATGGGTAAGTTTGTAGATCTGCTGAAAGATTATGAAAAGAATTTCTTCATCAGTCACACAAGAGGACTAGACTATTTCAACAGTTTCCAAACTGCCTGTGCATCAAAATCACCAGGAAAAATATTTTCAAATGGAAATATGCAGTATCTCCCTAATACAGAATTAATAGATCTTGGGGCTTGATACCTAAGAACTGGGATTTTTAAAGTTTCTTAAGGGATTAAGATGTTTAGAAATCACTGGACTGGAAGATTCTCAACATACTATCACCTGAAATGTGCTATTTAATAAATCACCAATATAGCATGAATTAATTTATCTCAAGCCTAATTATTTACTAAGGGTTTCCAGAGGGATTAGAAGATGTAGGGATAGAATTAAATGGCCCTCTAACCTATACTTGTCTCTACACCTCTGTCAACATCATTCAGGAAGAGCTGTGTCCTTGTGGGTAGGTAGCAGTAGCCAGCTGGACTGGGTACGTGGCATATTAAAGCCAAGAATAGAGACTAACTGATGCTCATTTGTGTCTGACCCTTTGTGACCTCATGGACTTCAGCCTGCCAGGTTCCTCTGTCCATGGGATTCTCCAGGCAAGAATACTGGAGTGGGTTGACAAGGAAGGACCAAGTCTCAGGGGCACTAGATGTTCACTAAAGATTAAAGGAATTCAGAGAAACTGAGTGTGATGTTTAGTTTGCTTTATGTGTGGCCACATGGCTAGTCTATAGTAGAGTTATCTGATCAAACACTTCTTGAGGTGCTACTGTGCAGATATTTTGTAGATGATGCTAACCTTTACCATCAGTTCATTTTAAGTAAAGGAGATTATCCTCAATCATGTAGGTGGGCCTCATCCAATCAGCTGAGAGACCTTAAGAGCACAACTGAGATTTTTCTGAAGAAGGAAATCTGCCTATGGTTTGCAGTATCAGCTCCTGCCCAGGATTTTCTAGCCTGTCAGCATGCCCAAACTTGGCTTCCAAAACTGTATAAGCCAATTCCTTGATAAATAGAAGGATGGGTAGAGAGATAGAGATAGACAGATAGATATATCATAGGAGATATATATGTATGTGTGATATCTCATATCTATATATAGATAGATAGATAGATAGATAAATAGATACAGATATAAGATACTTGTGTGTATATGATATATGTGCCATATATATCTCCTACTGGTTCTGCTTCTCTAGTAGAATCCTGACTTAAACACTGATTAAAGCTTCAGTGCCATGGACAGATTGACTGTCCAGAACTAAAACAAAAGAGAGCAAACATCAGGGTCCAAAGACAAACCAATATGGAGGGACTGAGTCAGAGATGAAATTCAGAGAACTCAGAAGAGAGACGGAGTGGGGCCAAGGCCCCACAAGATCATTTGCAATCACAGAATGATGGGAGAAAGACAAGAATGGGGTCTTACAGGAATAAAGCAAAAACCTGCCATATTCAACTGCTTAGGGATATTAGGTAACTACTAGATGGGCTTTGCAATTATCCAATTTGTCTCCATAAAGGAAACTCTGGGAGGCAGCCACTTGGGTTTGGGTCTCTGAATAGTATCCCAAAGGTTAGAGGTATACTGAGCTGTTGATTTACTACAGATGTAAATCTGTGGTGTCAGACACTACCGTGAACTTTACACTGATGATTTTATTTAACCATCACAATAACTCTGTGAAAGAGGTGTTATTTTTACCCCCATTTTCCAGATAAGGAAACAGCTTCAGAGATCAAGTAGTTTGCTCTACATCAACAACTAGTAAAAGAACAGGATTGGGGTCCAGGCATTTTGATAACCAAATCCCTCCTGTTTATATTCTACTGTCTCCTCTATTTTATTTGTGTGATTAGTGTCATCCTGAATTGTCATAAATATCTTGTCTGCCTTCTGTTACTAAACTACAATCTCCCTGAGGGCAGAGATCTAGTCTTAATTCACCCCTATGCCTACACTCTCAGGACTACACTCCATTCTAAGCAGCCCTCTAGGCCCGCCCCTTCATTCTCTTAGTCACCCCATTGGCTGGCTTGATTCTGTGGAGTAATACCATTATGATGATTTGTGTGACTTCATATTCCTGGCTTCTCTTCAGAGTTGTCAAGCCAGCAGAGGATCTCGGTTCAAAGGCCAGAGAAAAGACAGATAATTAGACTTAACTCTCCCTTTTCTTCATATAACGAAAGAGTTAAAATATTTAGATAATGAACAAAGTTGCAATGTTCTTTCTTCTTTTCATTTTTGTATTTTTAATGGAAAGTCCACTTCATTTGAACATGGTTTATTCCGGTGAGTAAAAGTTAACTGAACAACTGGTAGGCTTAAAAAGTTACATTAGCCACAGGGGAAGTAAAATTGTATACAAGGGTAATTATTTTTCACTGTTAGAGGTTTTCAAGACAATTAACTGTCTCAAATATTTTGCAGCACCCATAAAATTGAATCAATCATTGGCCAAACCAAATGAAAACAATAGCGGTCATCAACAGAGCGGATTTCCATCAAAGTACTCAGGTAACTCAATACAATATTCACATTCTGTGAGATTACAGTTATTTCAAAAGAAAATATGGACTAGGCTTCTTTCACATACTATATGATTCTGTCTTTGCCTGTGTATTGGCTATCAGCACTGTCTATAAAATACAATAAATTAGATAATCATTTGCTCATAAATTAAGTACTATAATCTTCTATGTCTTTAAGATGAATATTCTCTTTAAGGATTGTTGCTTTATTTTCTTTGACTATTTTTGCTTGGCACACACAAAATCCTCCTTCTTAAGCAGATCATATGAACATGGCTGTATGACTTTAATTGTAATTTGAGGCACTTGTTTTGGTGATAAAAGGTATTAGTCCAGACACATAATTTACAAGGGTACAGCTTTCTTTAAAGCTAGTTTCTTTAAAGTCTCTTGCTTTACTTTGGGTTTTATTGTTCAAATGCTAGTGGGAATTCTGTTTGTCTCAAATGAGGAGCCAACACCTGAAAAGCTATAGTAAGAAAATGAATATTTGTTGGAGACATATGTTGCATATAATGCAACATGTATGCAAAAATGATTCAATTTCTTACAAAGTGACTAATAGCTATATAGCAGAATAATTTATAATATATTATATATAAATATATAATATCATTTATGTTAGTCTTAGTTCCTCCCTGGCACTGACTTTCTTATCTTCTGATGAAGAGGCTTCCAAACCTGTACTACAGCAAGGCAGATGAGAAACCAAATGGAATCTTCTTTTTTTTTTCTTTAAAGTATAGCTGATTTAAAATATTGTGTTAGTTTCAAGTATACAGTATAGTGATTCAGTTTTTTGCAGATTATATTCCATTATAGGCTATTATGAGATTAAAAATATGGAATACTTCACAATTTGCATATTATCCTTAGGCAGGATCCATGGTAATCTCTATATCAAAATGGAGTCTATTATTAATGTTCCATGTTAATGACAGCACACATTCAATGTGAATAGTTCCTCATAATTTTGTAAATACAGTAAATTATTCTGCTGGATATGGAGTAAATTACATTAATTTTATTAACATTCAGCATTTTGGCTATGGAAAAAGCACATTTTCAGCTACTTGTATAATTCCAAGTTATGTCCTTATCTCCCTAAACCTATCTCTACTCAGTCCCCTCCCTCTTAACTCCTTCCGCAGCTGTGTAACTGCTGGCCCTGACTCCAGTCTTTCCACACAATTCTTGGAACTTGAGGGCCTGGGAAGGTGTGTGAGGGCCCACAGCCATTGTCAGGGACCTTTTGCTGCACAGCCTTTTTATTCAAATTAGAGAAAGGCACCCCCTCAGGACAGACAGATGTGGAAATGAAGTCTCTCTGGGGTAACAAATTGGTAAAGCTCCCTCTGGCTGGACATAGGAGAAATGCAAATCCTCTCTGCATAGCCTGTGGGCTCATGACACAGCAAATGGAATCCGAGGCTGATCTTCTGGCCTTCCTGCCGGCTCTCACCCACCAGGGTCCTCTGTGCAACACATAGATTACATAGTCAGACACTGCAGTCCTGTGCACTTCTGCAAGTTTTTCCTTCAGTCTTGGCTTTCTCTCATGGAACCTATTAGGCCACTTGAGTTGACTCATTGGAAAAGACTCTGATGCTGGGAGGGATTGGGGGCAGGAGGAGAAGGGGACGACAGAGGATGAGATGGCTGGATGGCATCACTGACCCGATGGACATGAGTCTGAGTGAACTCTGGGAGTTGGTGATGGACAGGGAGGCCTGGCGTGCTGCGATTCATGGGGTCGCAAAGAGTCGGACACGACTGAGCGACTGAACTGAACTGACTGAATGAGCCAGAAGGCCACTGCTGTGTTCTGCAAAGCTCTCCCTTCTTTCACTTCTGCATGTTTGCTAAATGCCAGCTATGAGCAGACCACTGCTACTCAGCCATCCTCATCCATCACAAACACATGGACTGATTCATCCTCCAAAAGCTCATGTATGAATGCTTCATCACTTGTCTTCTCCAAGACCACAGAACTTGAGTCCTGGCCAGGACACTGGAAATCCTGGCTTATGGTCCTTATTCTAACCCTCACTTGTTTCTTGTGAGCTTGGACAAAACTCCAGACCTCTTTTAAAATCTTTCCTGCCCCTAAGCTTCTGTGGTCTGGGGCTCTGGGGCTCAGTATAGGTTTAGTCATAGAGATGAAAGAGAATTGTTTACCTCTTAAGATTGAGAGGTAGTTTCCTGGAAAAATCCTCTCACCTTTTAATCATATGAAAAGATGCTTACTTCAGGCATAAGAAGAGATATATAAATAAAAGTACACTAAAATATCGGTTTTCAACTATCAACCAAAATGTTTGATAACATACTGTGTTGCCAAAGAAACAGGTGAACAGATAAGCTCATATATCAGTTGTAGGTGTACAAATGGGTTTAACTTTTATAGTAGTAAGTTGTCAATATCTATCAAGAGAAAAGAATGCGCATGTAATTTTTGACCCAGAAACTCAATTTCCAGGACTTGGTTCCTAAAACATACACTATTCCATTTCCCTAGTCCATTTACTCTCCCATTCTCCTAGAATACAGTCTAATATATTCTCCTGTCCCCTCAAATCCCTAACATTTTCCCACAGCCTCACACCCAGGTGATGATCTCGTTTCTTCTTTCACTAAGAAAATACCAAAGGTCAAAAGAGAAATTCCACCAGCTCCCAGCGCTACTTCCCCCTTCTACCTGCATCTGTAGTCATCTCTGCACTCCTGCCCGTTGCTACCATGTAAAGGCCAACCCCTCCACCTGTGCACAAGATTCTACCCATCACCAACTCAAGGACACCCTCCTGTCCTTGAGGAGGACATTCCCATTTGCATACAAGCACATGTCATTTCTCTCATCATCTCTTTCCCTCAGTCCCCTCCCGCTGCTACTCTATTTACAGTGAATTTGCTGTCCCTTTACAGTAAAGCTCCTCAAAAGAGTGGCTCACACTCACTGTCTAGTTCTTTTCCTCCCCTGTCTCTCAAATCCATTCCAACCAGGTTTACATCCTCACCACTCCACCAAAAACTTCTCTTGCTGACGTCTCTGATTACCTCCACATTATCATTTTTGTGGTCAATTCTCAGGCCTAATCTTACCTAAGCCACTTTTCTTTTGTTACTAACATTTTATCATGAAAATTGTCACATGTACAGAAAAATTGGAAGAATCGCATATTGAACACACCCATCATCTAGGTATTAAAATTAAACATTTTACTATACTTGCTTTTCACAGTCTGTGCTATTTTTACCAGGCCACTTTCCCTTTCTATTGGTGACATGAACCTTGGGGCATTTTTCAGCTCTGGTTGGCTAAGCCACCCTATCCTGCACCAGTGAAGGGACAGATAGTGAGGAGGGATAAAGGGACAGTAAATTCAAGTTGTCAGATTTAAGAAATGAATGAGTAATACGGTGATATCACTTGTTGTTCTTTTATTCAGTTTATACCAACAATAATTTCTTTTTCTTTTTAATTCCAGCCATGATGAGAAATGAGACTGTTGTTCTACAGAGAAAAATCTGGAAAGATTCTGATGTAGCATATGCTATACCTAAACGATACATCAAATGGGATATAAGGAATATGGACTTTTAAAATTCACCAATAGTCCTCTAATCAAATCCCTCTTAGATGGTACCACACAAATCAAAACAATAAATGCATCATTTAATTAGCAAAGTATGGCTACTCTTCTTTCAACCAAATAGACTGCAAGTGTCACACTGAGCCAGAAATTCAGATTCTTCACAATACAGGAGAGAGGTTCTTTGACTAAGCACAGGAGGCAGGTGAAATAAGAGAGCCAGGCTCTCAGTAGGTATTTAATTTGTACTTGTTTTCACAGACTGTGCAATCTATTCTCAGGGTTTTTTTTATTTGCTTAAAATGACATTTCTGATTTCTTTAGACATATCTGATTTTCTTTTCTATTCCTCTATAGGAAAACCATATGATTGACAAACATGTCATTGATACATAAAGTTAAAACACAGTTATGGTAACAATTTCTTTCTTTCCTTTTCATTTTAAGCAGTGATTCCACATGGATCAGCTCTTGCTAAAGTAATTTTAATTGTATATGTAGCCAGTCTCCTGCATTTCTCTGACAGGTAGAATGACTATTTTTTTGTATAAATATTTGTATAAATATATGTTTATACGAAACAGCATGCTCTACCATTAGAAAATCTATTGCATATTAAACTAAGGTGTTATAGAGTGCCAACTAATGATGATGGTGATCAGTTCAGTTCAGTCGCTCAGTCGTGTCCAACTCTTTGTGACCCCATGAATCGTAGCATGCCAGGCCTCCCTGTCCATCACCAACTCCCGGAGTTCACCCAGACTCACGTCCATCGAGTCAGTGATGCCATCCAGCCATCTCATCCTCTGTCGTCCCCTTCTCCTCCTGCCCCCAATCCCTCCCAGCATCAGAGTCTTTTCCAATGAGTCAACTCTTCGCATGAGGTGGCCAAGGTACTGGAGTTTCAGCTTTAGCATCATTCCTTCCAAAGAAATCCCAGGGCTCATCTCCTTCAGAATGGACTGGTTGGATCTCCTTGCAGTCCAAGGGACTCCCAAGAGTCTTCTCCAACACCACAGTTCAAAAGCATCAATTCTTCGGCACTCAGCCTTTTTCACAGTCCAACTCTCACATCCTTACATGACCACCGGAAAAACCATAGCCTTGACTAGACGGACCATTGTTGGCAAAGTAATGTCTCTGCTTTTGAATATGCTATCTAGGTTGCTCATAACTTTCCTTCCAAGGAGTAAGCGTCTTTTAATTTCATGGCTACAGTCACCATTTGCAGTGATTTTGGAGCCCCCAAAAATAATGTCTGACACTGTTTCCACTGTTTCCCCATCTATTTGCCATGAAGTGATGGGACCGGATGCCATGATCTTCATTTTCTGAATGTTGAGCTTTAAGCCAACTTTTTCACCCTCCACTTTCACTTTCATCAAGAGGCTTTTTAGTTCCTCTTCACTTTCTGCCATAAGGGTGGTGTCAGCATATCTGAGGTTATTGATATTTCTCCTGGCAATCTTGATTCCAGCTTGTGCTTCTTCCAGCCCAGCGTTTCTCATGATGTACTCTGCATATAAGTTAAATAAGCAGGGTGACAATATGCAGACTTGATGTACTCCTTTTCCTATTTGGAACCAGTCTGTTGTTCCATGTCCAGTTCTAACTGTTGCTTCCTGACCTGCATACAGATTTCTCAAGAGGTAGGTCAGGTGGTCTGGTATTCCCATCTCTTTCAGAATTTTCCACAGTTTATTGTGATCCACACATTCAAAGGCTTTGGCATAGTCAATAAAGCAGAAATAGATGTTTTTCTGGAACTCTCTTGCTTTTTCCATGATCCAGCAGATGTTGGCAATTTGATCTCTGGTTCCTCTGCCTTTTCTAAAACCAACTTGAACATCAGGAAGTTCACGGTTCACGTATTGCTGAAGCCTGGCTTGGAGAATTTTGAGCATTACTTTACTAGCATGTGAGATGAGTGCAACTGTGCGGGAGTGTGAGCATTCTTTGGCCTTGCCTTTCTTTGGGATTGGAATGAAAACTGACCTTTTCCAGTCCTGTGGTCACTGCTGAGTTTTCCAAATTTGCTGGCATATTGAGTGCAGCACTTTCACAGCATCATCTTTCAGGATTTGAAATAGCTCAACTGGAATTCCATCACTTCCACTAGCTTTGTTCATAGTGATGCTTTCTAAGGCCCACTTGACTTCACATTCCAGGATGTCTGGCTCTAGATGAGTGATCACACCATCGTAATTATCTGGGTCGTGAAGATCTTTTTTGTACAGTTCTTCTGTGTATTCTTGCCACCTCTTCTTATGATGATGGTGATAAGGACCATTAATTATTATAATGAAATAAATGTTTCAGATCAGTGTTTTCCAAAATATGGGGACGTGCCACTGAGTTGCTTCACCGTACCAATTATTTAAAAATGATTCAGAACATAATGCAACTTAGTAGAATAGAAATACTAGAGTGTGTCACATGAAATAAATGTTTTATGACACTTTTAAGCTACACAGACACACAACACATAGACACACATAGTGGCTGTCATGTAAAACATATTTCGTATCATAAGTCATCAAAAAAGTTTTGAAAGCCACTGTTCCAGATGCTGGTCATCTTCTCAATAACCTATCCAAAATGTGGTGCCATAAAATGAACATACTATTCCAGTTGAAGTCTTAACTGTGCAGATCAGAAAAGGATGACTACCCTCTTTTTTCTTCTAGATACTTATTCTCATCAGCCTAGCCTGTGATAATATTAGAGGTTTTGTTTTTTTTAAATATAGATCACACTCTTTGCACATATCAAACTTACGGTCAGGCTTAAGCTCTTTCAAGTGGTATTATCAAACTGAAATTGGTATTAGACAAACTGAGTTGTGATGCATCATATTACTGGCAAGAAGAGGTAGAACTCAGAACAGAACCTACATATTCTGATTCCTACTCCACTATTCAAATATATCACATCATAAAGAATTTGAAGAAGAACAAACTTATTTGTTCTACTAAAATTAAGTAGAAATAAAAGGACTATATTTCTAGGTAAGTGTAGTTATTTTTTCATATAGCATTTTAGGACCAATTTGAAATAATCAAATATAGGCAAAATGAAGCAGAAAACAAAGATTTTTAAATTTGCTATTGAGAATAAGTAACTGAAATGCTTCTTTCTAGGTAATCGAGTTCAGTCATTTAGACATCTGAGTTATCTCAATCTGAACTGATTCAATATATTCAAAAGTGTACACAAATAACAAAACAACTACAAGTTTTTTAAAAAGTAATTCTTTAAAATTTAAATGGAAGGAACATCCCCTTGACCATTCAGAGAGCTGAAGTATTCTCCCACAGTTTCTATATGTGGTTTACCCAATTTCTTAAGGATCTTTAACATTGTTTAATACTGCAGATGGTGACTGCAGCCATGAAATTAAAAGACGCTTACTCCTTGGAAGGAAAGTTATGACCAACCTAGATAGCATATTCAAAAGCAGAGACATTACTTTGCCAACAAAGGTTCGTCTAGTCAAGCCTATGGTTTTTCCAGTGGTCGTGTATGGATGTGAGAGTTGGACTGTGAAGAAAGCTGAGTGCCAAAGAATTGATGCTTTTGAACTGTGGTTTTGGAGAAGACTCTTGAGAGTCCCTTGGACTGCGAGGAGATCCAACCAGTCCATTCTGAAGGAGATGAGCCCTGGGATTTCTTGGGAAGGAATGATGCTAAAGCTGAAACTCCAGTACTTTGGCCACCTCATGCGAAGAGTTGACTCATTGGAAAAGACTCTGATGCTGGGAGGGATTGGGGGCAGGAGGAGAAGGGGACGACAGAGGATGAGATGGCTGGATGGCATCACGGACTCGATGGACGTGAGTCTGAGTGAACTCCGGGAGTTGGTGATGGACAGGGAGGCCTGGCATGCTACGATTCATGGGGTCGCAAAGAGTCGGACATGACTGAGCGACTGAAATGAACTGAACTGAACTGAATACAGTCCAAATTCTTCCCATGAACCAGCATGGCCTCTCTCCTCCCTCTCCTGGCCCTTGGAACAAATAAAATAAGTCAAAAATTTGTTTTAGTACATAAACAGAACTAAGAAAGTCAATACGTAACATAGGACACCAGTCAAAAGACTGTTCTACACATTTGTGTCTCTTTTGCTCTCTCGCATACAGGGTTATCATTACCATCTTTCTAAATTCCATATATATGCATTAGTATACTGTATTGGTGTTTTTCTTTCTGGCTTACTTCACTCTGTATAATAGGCTCCAGTCAAAAGAAGCCAACTTCATAGAGTCCTGGGTTGGCTTTCTAAAGGCACAGCTGAAGCACTAGTTTGGGGACAACACTCTGAAAGGATGCGGTGCCATCCTGAGAGATGTAGTGTATGTATTAAAGGCCCCAATATGGTGCTGTGTCCTCACCAGGAAGAACACAGAGGTCTGAGAACCGAGGAGTGGAAGCAGTCGTGGTCCCACTTAACAGTACCCCTGTTGACCATTCAGCGATTTTATGCTTTCTGTTCCCTCATCTCTGAGGTCCACCGCATTGTAGGTCTTGTTCCCCAAAGGGGGCACAGTCTTTCCAGGGATACAATAAGGGTCCCATTAAACTTTAAGTCAGAGCTGATGGAACTATAGGTCAGTACGCTGAAGTCCGTGTGCCAAAGGACTAGCAGGCAAGAAGACAAGTCACGATGATGGTAAGAATAATTGACCCTAATCAGCAAAAAGACGGGAGAAGGCAATGGCACCCCACTCCAGTACTTCTGTCTGGAAAATCCCATGGTCAGAGGAGCCTGGTAGGCTGCAGTCCATGGGGTCGCGAAGAGTCAGACATGACTGAGCGACTTCACTTTCACTTTTCACTTTCATGCATTGGAGAAGGAAATGGCAACCCACTCCAGTGTTCTTGCCTGGAAAATCCCAGGGACGGGGGAGCCTGGTGGGCTGCCGTCTATGGGGTCGCACAGAGTCGGACACGACTGAAGCGACTTAGCAGCAGCAGCAGCAGAAAGACGGAGGACTGCTTTTACACCAGGGGTCCAGGAGGAATTAGGTGTGGAGACCTACTTGGGTATTCTTGCCCCGTTCTGTGAGTGGACAAATGCAGCAAGGCCAGACTGAGAAGAGTGTGATTCCTATGTGTTTAAAGCATTCAAAAATAAAGGTTTGGGTCACACCACCAGGCAAGCCACCATACTTGCTGAGGATAGACAGCTGAGTATGAGGTGAATTTAGACTGCAGAGTGGAGGAGGGAGAGCAAGAATGCCAGTTGTGGTCCCAAGATCAACGACAATGGGTAGGGCTGTAGGTCATCCCACTAATCTCCCCCTTCTGAGTTCTTCTCAGAAAAGAGGTCCACAGGAACCATGGGGGCAGTTGCTCCTTGAGTTGTGTGGAGAAGTACATCTGTGCAAAGCAATGGAAGCCCTCTGGTGATCATGAAAATACACCATTCAGATTCTCATCCCCAGACAGTAAAAGGGACTGATGGCCCCAGCTGCTATGCTCTGAATCCATCACCATGTTCAGGCTGAGGCTACACTTCCAGTGACTTAGGGCAGCAGGCACAGAAAGACAGACCCATTCCTGGAAGACACAGATCTCTTTGGGCTATTAAGAAAATTCCATGAATAGCTTAGAAAATATTCTAGGTCCATGAAATTCAAACTGTTGTGTAGATCCACCATACTGAGCCAGAATGATAAGTGTTTTTTAGGGCTCAGAGTTTGGCCAGCTTGAGAAACACCCAGAAATCAGCCCTATTTCTCCCTTCCACCCATTAGAAAACACCACCATCACCCTGACACATACACACGTAAGTGATTTAAATTCTTCAGAGATGATATCAAAATCATATAGTGAAATTTCCCAGGAATTTAAAACTATGATAATTTTGAGTTCTTTCCTCCTATAACTGTAAAAAGTCAGCAAATGGGACAAATTATAGTAAAAGGAGGAACAGGCAAGAGGTCAGAAAAAAAAAACGGATCCCAGCTCTGTTCCTAAGAAGCTGTGTGAGATGGAACAGAGACAACCCACTCTCTGGGACTCACTTTCCTCGTGTGTAAATTAGATTAGATTAGATTAAATTATCTGTAAGATCCCTCCTTTTAGCTCTAAATATGATTTTGTGGAAATCCATATACTTTCAGTTCAACCAATGGAATTCTAACATCATTCAGTTCAGTTCAGTTCAGTTCAGTTCAGTCGCTTAGTCCGACTCTTTGTGACCCCATGAATTGCAGCACGCCAGGCCTCCCTGTCCATCACCAACTCCCGGAGTTCACTCAAACTCACATCCATGGAGTCCGTGATGCCATCCAGCCATCTCATCCTCTGTCGTCCCCTTCTCCTCCTGCCCCCAATCCCTCCCAGCATCAGAGTCTTTTCCAATGAGTCAACTCTTTGCATGAGGTGGCCAAAGTACTGGAGTTTCAGCTTTAGCATCATTCCTTCCAAAGAAATCCCAGGACTGATCTCCTTTAGAATAGACTGGTTGGATCTCCTTGCAGTCCAAGGGACTCTCAAGAGTCTTCTCCAAAACCACAGTTCAAAAGCATCAATTCTTCGGCACTCAGCTTTCTTCACAGTCCAACTCTCACATCCATACACGACCACTGGAAAAACCATAGGCTTGACTAGACGAACCTTTTTTGGCAAAGTAATGTCTCTGCTTTTTAATATGATATCTAGGTTGGTCATAACTTTTCTTCCAAGGAGTAAGCGTCTTTTAATTTCATGGCTGCAATCACCATCTGCAGTGATTTTGGAGCCCCAAAAAATAAAGTCTGACACTGTTTCCACTGTTTCCCCATTTCCCATGAAGTGATACATACCCTTAAATGACCACAAGGTGTCAGAATGTGCTCATCTAACATTTAAATAGTTCTCAATTCCGTTTGCATTGGACTAGACTAATTTTCATACATTTCACACATTTTAAGAACCTTTGTAACAATCCTTTCAAGGAGGTAAAGTGAAAGTTTTAGTCACTTAGTCGTGACTCTTTGTGATCCCATGGACTGTAGCCCGCCAGGCTCCTCTGTCCATGAAATTTTCCAGTCAAGAATACTAGAGTGGGTTGCCTGCCGTTGAAGGAGGTAAGGCAAGTATTGTTAGTAAACTTATTCTACACACAATACAGAGCCACCAATAAGTTTTTACCACCCAATAATTAACCCTTATACCTTCTCCCAGACAGTACATGCTTATTTTCTTCACTAAGCCCTCAAATGTGCTATTTTTGTTCCCCAAATCCAAATTTCACCTATCCTTCAAAAACTAGCTCTACACATCCACAAGAGGAATGATAATAATCTCTAGAAATAAACCCAACACAAAATGGGTAAGTCCTACTTTAATGCAACCATCATACTTTACTAAAGCATATGAAAGATGATAAGGATAAATAAAGATATTTACCATGGTCCAGAAAAGTCAATTTTCCACAAATTAATTTTAATTCTATACATTTTTTCCAATTACATTTGAAACTCTCAGTCTAATATTCACCCAGAAGAGAAAACTGGCAACAATGGTCTGGATTTTTTAACCTCTGGAAAATATTAAGGAAAAATAAAGAAGCTATGTATGCTTTGCAAAATATCAAAAGATTTTAAACTACAGTCATTGACACAGTGAAATAGCACAGGGCTAGGAAGACAGAGCAATGCATCAGAAAACAGAGTCCAAAGCAGTTCTCGTATATATAAGAATTCAGTATATGATAAAGGTTATATTTAAAATAAGCCATAAGAGGGGACTTCCCTTGTAGTCCAGTGGCTAAGACTCTGAGTTCCCTGGTCGGTGAACTAGATTCTACATGCCACAACTAAGACTCAGCACAGCCAAATCAATAAATTATTTTTAAAATAAAAATAAAATAAGTAAAAAGAGGGAGTTCCCTGGTGGCCTAGTGGTTAGGATTCCAGGCTTTCATTGCAATGGCCCATGTTCAATCTCTGGTGGGGGAACTGAGATCCCATGAGTCATGTGATATGGCCCCAAAATAAAATAAGTGATAAGAATACTGAGTAAACAGTAACTTTATTTGGAAAATAAGATTAGCTGAAGTTCTCACTGGATGCCATGGTGAATTCAAATGAAGTAATGGCCTTTTTAAAAAAATTATGCAATAACAGAAAAGAACAAATACCTTCCTTTTATGTGCTTCATTAACCTTTTCTGAAAGGAGAGGTAATAATACCTACCTGACAGGGCCACTGTGAATGTTTAAAAGGCTGATGAATGGCATATTGATAAGTATTGAATATGTTTTAGCAGTATAACAGAATCATAGTAAGTAGTAATAAATAAATATTTTATTAGAGTGGAAAAATACAAGACTGGAGAAAAACTCCTTTGCTCCAAATCACTCACTATATAATGGATCCAGAATTTATAACTGAGCCATGATTAGAAGCTGGGTCCTCTGAGTTCCAATTCATTTCTTTTTGCTATAGATTCTCTTTTTTATGTATTAAGATATCATTCTCACTCTTAAATGCTTCATTGATTTCCACATGGTAGGAGTATACCTGTACATTTAGAAACTTTTAACTGATAAACTATGACTATCAAGTCAGTATTATCTTTAAATCAATTCGTATTTAGCCAGATATAACAGTATTCACATACTTTTTAAAAATTACAGGTTTTAATTTTCTGAGATACTATTTATTCGATCCACAGTAAATGCCTGGTGTAGCCCATAGGGTAGGAACCACTGAACTATGGACAATGCTGTAGTTTATTACCGAAGAGAACATGCTGAATCAGAACAACCAAAAGACTGGTTGCAACCCAGAGGAACAACAGAAGAGCCTACAGTCCTATGCTGCCTCTCAATAGGGACATTAATCCTATAGGCAGAGAGAAAGCTGTTAGCCATTTGGGAAAAAGGGATCAAGGCTAACAGGTAAATTTAGTTCCACTTATGGCATCAGCACAGCAATTTACTCTAGTTATCAAATGATGCATTTCTCATAGGATAAGCAAGTCTTTTCATTTCGCTACACAAAGAGGAGTATGGGTCCAAACCTGGAAAAGGCGTGTCATAACTCTTTGGGTTCTGAGCCAAGGAAAAAGCTGGTAGTGGCTTCCACAGGAGAAGCAGGGGAAAGGATGAAAGACATTGGCCAAGAACTTGTGAACAGAGTCGGAGGGTGGTAAGAAGAGATAGTAAGAAAGGGATGGGGATTCCAGGGGAAAAGATGGTGCTAGTGCAGGATGTGCACTTTAGGGGGATTTCTTATTTCAGAATCCTTCCAGAGCTAAATGCTTTTATGAAGCCTTTGAAATCACAGGTTCTGGTTCTATTCTGCGTCTTTCATGTTTCAATCCAGTGACTTTTATGCATGCCACTAAATTTCTGTACCTGTTTGCTCATCTGTAAAATAAGCAAATACCCATGGCTGCCACCGCTTCCCAGGCTATTTGGGAGATGTCAGCATACCTTGGTATTACACAAATAGAAGACACTGCTGTGCTTCAAGTTATCTGGCCAGCCTGGATTATGCAGAAACAGGAAATAGATTAACACCTAGTCTCACCCTGCTGCTGCTGCTAAGTCGCTTCAGTCATGTCTGACTCTGTGCAACCCCATAGACGGTAGCCCACCAGGCTCTCCCGTCCCTAGGATTCTCCAGGCAAGAACACTGGAGTGGGTTGCCATTTCCTTCTCCAATGCATGAAAGTGAAAAGTGAAAATGAAGTTGCTCAGTTGTGTCCGACTCTTTGCAACCCCATGGACTGCAGCCTTCCAGGCTCCTTCATCCATGGGATTTTCCAGGCAAGAGTACTGGAGTGGGGTGCCATTGCCTTCTCCGAGTCTCACCCTACCACATGATTATGCTCATGAAGACAAGAAAAATAACAACTCACTTTGGTTCTACTTTTTAGTGTGTAGAAATGTGAGGATACTGACATGATGGGTACTACAGAGTTCTTCAGAACCTGTTCTCACCTTTCTCCAATTTATGATTGCTTATGAGGTTCACAAGCAGGTAGACTATTGCCAGGAAAAAAATTTCACCTGGTGAATTTTAGAGAGAAAGGAGGATGCAATTCCCTAGGGTCATAAACATAAGGACCTTTTACCTTGAAAAGTCGTTCAGTCGTATCCGACTCTATGCGACCCCATGGACTGTAGCCTACCAGGCTCCTCTGTCCATGGGATTTTCCAGGCAATAGTACTGGAGTGGATTGCCATTTCCTTCTCCAGGGGATCTTCCTGACCCAGGGATCGAACCCAGGTCTCCCGCGTTGTAGACAGACGCTTTACCATCTGAGCCACCAGGGAAGTCCTGAAAGATGATGCTGTGAAAGTGCTGCACTCAATATGCCAGCAAATTTAGAAAATTCAGCAGTGGCCACAGGACTGGAAAAGGTCAGTTTTCATTCCAATCCCAAAGAAAGGCAATGCCAAAGAATGCTCAAACTACCACACAATTGCACTCATCTCACATGCTAGTAAAGTCATGCTCAAAATTCTCCAAGCCACGCTTCAGCAATATGTGAACTGTGAACTTGCAGATGTTCAAGCTGGTTTTAGAAAAGGCAGAGGAACCAGAGATCAAATTGCAAACATCTGCTGGATCATTGAAAAAGCAAGAGAGTTCCAGAAAAACATCTGTGTGGATCACAATAAACTGTGGAAACTTCTGAAAGAGATGGGAATACCAGACCACCTGACCTGCCTCTTGAGAAATCTGTATGCAGGTCAGGAAGCCACAGTTAGAAATGGACATGGAACAACAGACTGGTTCCAAATAGGAAAAGGAGTATGTCAAGGCTGTATATTGTACCCCTGCTTATTTAACTTATATGCAGAGTACATCATGAGAAACGCTGGGCTGGAAGAAGCACAAGCTGGAATCAAGATTGCCGGGAGAAATATCAATAACCTCAGATATGCAGATGACACCACTCTTACGGCAGAACGTGAAGAGGAACTAAAAAGCCTCTTGATGAAAGTGAAAGTGAAATTGGAGAGTGAAAAAGTTGGCTGGCTTAAAGCTCAACATTCAGAAAACGAAGATCGTGGCATCTGGTCCCATTACTTCATGGGAAATAGATGGGAAAACAGTGTAAACAGTGTCAGACTTTATTTTTTGGGCTCCCAAATCACTGCAGATGGTGATTGCAGCCATGAAATTAAAAGACGCTTACTCCTTGGAAGAAAAGTTATGACCAACCTAGATAGCATATTCAAAAGCAGAGACATTACTTTGCCAACAAAGGTTCGTCTAGTCAAGGCTATGGTTTTTCCAGTGGTCATGTATGGATGTGAGAGTTGGACTGTGAAGAAGGCTGAGCACTGAAGAATTGATGCTTTTGAACTGTGGTGTTGGAGAAGGCTCTTAAGAGTCCCTTGGCCTGCAAGGAGATCCAACCAGTCCATTCTGAAGGAGATCAGCCCTGGGATTTCTTGGGAAGGAATGATGCTAAAGCTGAAACTCCAGTACTTTGGCCACCTCATGCAAAGAGTTGACTCATTGGAAAAGACTCTGATGCTGGGAGGGATTGGAGGCAGGAAGAGAAGGGGATGACAGAGGATGAGATGGCTGGATGGCATCACTGACTCGATGGACCTGAGTCTGAGTGAACTCTGGGAGTTGGTGATGGACAGGGAGGCCTGGCATGCTGCGATTCATGGGGTCGCAAAAAGTCGGACACGAATGAGTGACTGAACTGACTGACTTTTGTCAAAGAGAAATTAGAAGTCTCCCTTCTACTCTTGCAGCTACTCTGCAGCCCTGTATCCCAAACCATTCCCACAATCTATAATTCCATTTGCACCTCTTTTCTCTGAGCCTTATTTTTACCTGGAGGACCCTCTCATCATAAAACCATCCCAGCACAGATATTATTATGAACCAATGAAATATTGGAAATTTTCCTGCCAAAGATTTTGAAACCATTGCAACAAAAGGATAGCATTGCTTATGTGTGAATTCCTGGAGCCCAATTTTGCATTATATTTGTGAAAGGTGCATGGGCTTTGACTCTCAGATAAGATACAGGTGCAGAGCATGCTCTTATGCTACTGTGTGTACTTGCTATCCCAAGAGCACTTTGATTTCCATTGCTCAAAACTGTGATCAGCTCTACAGTAGAATGAGACTCTCAACCATGCCTGGAAACAATCTCTGCAGAGAGAAAAAGCACCACTGTCTTTTAAAACAGACAGCAGAGGTCAGCAAAGCCCAGTACACTCATTTACTCCTGGCAAGCCTCGCAGACTGACATTCACTTTGCAAATTTCAAGTCCATTAGCAACCAGACCTCTCTTACAAGGATCCACACGATAATTGAGAGGTTTCTCCTAGATATACAGTGAACACTAATCGATTCAGTATTGGTGTAATGAGGACGAACAAAGCCACAGCTCTCGCGAATATGCAGTAAACACAAACAACATAGCTGGTTTCAGGAGACATTATTTTCAAATGAATAGACTCCTCTCAGACTTAGTTAGGAGCAGGTGATATAATTTACAAAAAAACACAAAGGATATATATGTATCACACTTGAATAAGAAGACTGCAATTAAGGAAAGCCATTTAAAACTATAATTGATAATTTTTAAGTAAATATACCCTTGCAACCTAATGCAGATGGCAAACCCACTATACAGCTGACCCCTGGGCATGAAGAAGAAATAAACAGGAGGTGTATTACATGCTATTAATTATTTTCACTGCTACAGTTGTTTGCTATATAATATAGGTCAAGGGGTTAGCCTGAAGCTTCTCCTAATATATTAGTAAATAAATTTGAACAGATTTTAATTTGCTAATGGAAAGGTCTGGGCCAGTTGCAAATAAGAGTGAGGCTACTTTGTCTCCCTCATTAGCATGCAACTAGGCTTACCCTTTCCATTCATACAAAATGTTACATTTCCATAAAGTGTAGTGTAATTTGTCAGAAAAAAACTCTGTAAACTATATTAGAATAAAGATAAATTTGTATCATGTGGACATCCTCTTCAAAGAGTCTTTATGATAATTGCATGTCTAACACCTGCCTCCAAATAATACTGCCTGCCAAATAATACCACTCTGAATCTTCATAGTATGTAAAAATGACAGGAAATGTAATAGCTAGTCCTCTAACTTAAGTCTAAGTAGCTATACTTATAGCTATAGTCTTTTTTGCTGTTCCCTAGTGTATCCCAGGTTTTCTTTTGTTTTTCTCACAGAAGACCCTCCTTGGCAATTTTATCTTCTTTTGACCATACCACGCAGCATGTGGGATCCTAGTTCCCCAACCAGGGATTGAACCCATGCCCCCTACAGTGGAAGTGTGGTGTCTTAACCACTGGACTGCCAGGGAAGTCCTGGCAATTTTAAATAGTCAAAGTTATGGATTATGATGCTTTCAAAAGCTGAAGTTAAAATCACATAATGAATCATTGTGTGGTATGTGACAAAAGCCAGATTTTGAAGTGAAATGACTGTTTCAAAGTTATATGTTGTAGACAATTTATTCCAGTTGTAGTTCATCTTTTTTTCACCTACCACCATTCCCAATCATTTATTTGACATACTGAAAATAAGATGGACATTCCAAATAAGAAAGAGCCAACATGGAAAGTTTAAATCTGTGGAAGTGAATTTTAATTGTCTGTCTCATCTTCATTCTTCCAAGTGTATCCCAAGTGGACTGTCCCTCCCCCTCTGGCTATCCCCTTCTCAGCCACAGCCCTTGTTCCTGAGATGCCTTCAGCTGAGGTGAGATCTCTGCCATTGTTATCCAAGTATGACTGGAGTTTCCTAGATCTTCGTCCCCTCTCTGGGGCAGATCTTTCCCTGGTGTCCATGGCACTGGGCAACTCCTTTCAGGTGTCAGGGCAGAGGGGTCAGCATCTCTGGCTGGTTCCTCAACTACCCTTTGGAGGGTCAGGAAGAGATGCCCCACAATAAGAGGATGGAGTGGCAAGACTGAACAGCAGACACTTTTTGAACAGATCAATGTACAGCCTACCTGCCAGGACTTTGGCTTCATAAGGAAAGGGTCCAAATTCACCCTCAAGGGCAGAAAATGTTAAAGAAGGTCAACACCAGGAGAAGCACAACTGATATGAGAAAATTTGGATTTACAAAATCTGTTAATTTTAGGAGTTAAACTGCCCCCAAAAAATCTCATAAGAATTCCTGCAGAATTTTATGCCAATGCTTGTACTGATGGCTCAAATCCACATTTCCAGTCCTGAGCTCTCACACAAGTAACATTGATTTAGGGTTTAGTGGTTTCAGAAAGGGCTTCCCTGATAGCTCAGCTGGTAAAGAATTCACCTGTAATGCAGCAGACCCCAGTTCGAACTCTGGGTCTGGAAGATCCCCTGGAGAAGGGCATGGCAACCCACTCCAGTATTCTTGCCTGGAGAGTCCCATGGACAGAGGAGCATAGCAGGTTGCAGTCATTGTTGGACTGGATGTTCACTATAGCCCTGTGAAACTGGCAGGGCTCAGAGAGGTACCATGCTGCTGCTGCTGCTGCTGCTAAGTCGCTTCAGTCGTGTCTGGCTCTGTGTGACCCCATAGGCGGCAGCCCACAAGGTTCCCCTGTCCCTAGGATTCTCCAGGCAAGAACACTGGAGTGGGTTGCCATTTCCTTCTTCATGACTTGCTTCAATTTGCACACTGAGCACAAAGGTACTGGGCCAGTGACTCCAAATCCCAAGCTGTCTCCACACCCCCATGCTGTTTTCCCCATCATTAAAGTGCCCGAGAGCTATGCCACATTTTACAACACTGCCCAGGAACACAGCCCAGGTGACAGCAGACTGGCATTCTGAAATCCCTCACCACATTTTCCTCACACCTTTCTCCCCCCTTTTCAGAATCCCTGGTTGAGTCCTGAAACTGCAGAAAATGCTTGGGTGGTCTAGACCAAAGAATGACCTCCCACATCCACCCCCTGGCCCTCTTCCTGCAAAGTGGCAAATGCCCTCTCTCAGCAAGTGGCAAGTGTCTTTTGCACCTGGAATGGGAAGATACACCATAGATCACAGGACTGTTTCAGGAGTAGGTGGGCAGGTACTAGCTCTGACTCCCTCTCCTCTCAGGCGCTAGAGCTGTCTAGGGCATAGGCCAGCACTCTGGAAGCTGAAGTCAATTTAACCAATTCCCCACTGTGGATGGCAAGACAGACCACAAGATCCTCTGCTCGACCATCAGAGTAACCTACCCCACATCTCCTCTGCAAACTGAAAAAAAGGAAATTGTGACTAAAGTCACCATCGAGAATCTCCTAATGAGATATGAAATTTCTGGACAAGCCATCTCACCCATGTCACCCAACAGTGTTTTGGATTGAATTTGGGTGGGGGAGAAAGGAAAAAAAATAAGACAAGGGTTGCATGACTTAATTATTGCAACAGAGTTGGAAAAATAAGTCCAGGTAACCAAACACTGTGAGACTGGGCATGCACGGGCCCCATTCATCTCTTGCACACATGCTAAGTCACTCCAGTCATGTCTGACTCTTTGCAACCCAATGGACCGTAGTCCACCAGGCTCTTCTGTCCACTCATCTTTTAGTGCTCATCTTTTCACCTGAACTTCATATGAAAATAGAAGACCTTATTTTTAATACTCTCAATCAATGTCTTTCTGGACCATCATCATCTCCATATTAAATAAGTACAACTCTCTTCTTGAAAAAGAAATCACTGCAAGCAGCTATAGCAGAAGGCACCTCTGCTTCTACTACTGAGATCTCCTGAGTGGCAATCCCTTCTCTATTCTAGATTGTCACTCAAAATAAAGTGTATATTAGATTGTTCCTCATACTGTTTCATATTAAAATAACATAAGGAAATATCTCCACAGTCAAGGTGGGCTCACAGCTCAGATCCAAAAGCTACTGCCTATCTGCATGCAACATAGACTGTATACGTATTAATATTAAATTCAATGGTTGTACCTTTTTGGCAATACTTTCATTTTATTCAGTGCAGAACTTTGGCAATCAGGCACAAGAAATGGCAGGAAGAAGTGTATATGTTAATCCTTACTAATTTCCAACCCTTTTACTTTCTTTTGTGATGGAAAAAAAATCCTATTTGGTAACTGGGAGGAATGGAGGAACACAAAAGTCAGTTCCCTTAATTACAATAATGCTTCAAGAATTTGTCAAACCTAGGCCAAAGTCAGGTAGGTACATTGAATTCTAAATATCTTCCTTTGTGTGTAGTGTAGAAACACTAGCACGTTGCATTTCGAGGCATCATTGTATAGGTTGCTTTAAAATCCTAAGTATCTACTAATTGCATTTTTCCTAGGAATACAGGCAGTTGTTATGAGCTTTGCTGGTATTCCCACTATACAGATGAAATACTGAAATACAGCTAGGAAAGACACTGAATCCAGAGAACATAGCTGATACTTCACTTTATAGTGAAGAAATAAACTTGACTTGATCAAGGGAGCCCAGAGCATGACACTCAAGGAGGGAAGTAAGCAAACCTTTAAACAAAATAATTGATATAAATATGGGACTTTCCCCCCTTAGATAGTTGCTTCAACTCTCCACCTCATTTTACTTAGAAAGATAAAAATTATGTGATCATTTTAATAACCAGCATGTGAAATTTGAAATAACCACTCCATTTCTTTGCCTTTATAAAATATGGATTCATTTTCTCTCTTCAATTATCTTCCTTGCCAGAGCTATAGAAAGTTTGGAAATCTGAGAAAACTGGCAACCTGGGAAGAAAAAATAAACCATCACATGGTAAATCTGACATCTTGGTTGGTAGCTTGTTCTCAAATTCTATAAAATTAAAGTTAATTAAAATGCAATTTAAATGGATTTTTCCATTAAGCTTGCCTAATAAAATTCAACAGTGTGCAAAAACATAGACTGGGTTATAATTTGGGCTTCCCTGGTGGCTCAGAAGATAAAGAATCAGCCTGCAATGCAGGAGATCTAGGTTCGATCCCTGGGCTGGAAAGATCCCATATAGAAGGGAATGGCAACTCACTCCAGTGTTCTTGCCTGGAGAATCCCATGGACAGAGGAGCCTGGAAGGCTACAGTCCATGGGATCACAAAAAATCGGACATAACTGAGTGACTAAGTATAGCAGCACAGCACAGGGTTATAATTTAAAATATCACACATAACCAGACTCCATGCCAGCTGCTTTTATTAGGAGGAAAGAAAAAAGCTTAGAGAAATCTATTGCTGGAAAAAGTGACAGGATTAAGCCCTCCAAAAGTCACTTTATCAAACCATTCTTCTTATCACTTTCAATTTAAATGTTATCTGCCATTTAAATCCGAAGGGTCATATTTTTAACTGTCTTTTCTAATCTGCTGCAGCTGCTAAGTCGCTTCAGTCATGTCCGACTCTGTGTGACCCCATAGACGGCAGGCCACCAGGCTCCCCCATCCCTGGGATTATCCAGGCAAGAACACTGGAGTGGGTTGCCATTGCCTTCTCCAATGAATGAAAGAGGAAAGTGAAAGTGAAGTCGCTCAGTCGTGTCCGGCTCTTAGCAACCCCATGGACTGCAGCCCACCAGGCTCCTCCGTCCATGGGATTTTCCAGGCAAGAGTACTGGAGTGGGGTGCCATTGCCTTCTCCGCTTTCCTAATCTAACTAACACCTATCTGCCAAAAAACAAAATTTACATTTACAGATATTACTGACACTGACAAAATCACCAAGGGAAACTTAATACTTCTTTTATTTTAGTGTAGGATGTCAGCTGTGGATTTTGCCCAGTTCCTAGATCACTAGCTGTTACCCCACTCTTTATATCCCCCGATAGTCAGCATTTCAAAAGTGACAGTTGTTGACATGGTGTATGAATATCTTTGTGCCTTCTGCAGACAATTTAAACATTTAGCCAATTTGATGAAATGCTTAATTTTTAAGGGGCAATAGCATTGTCTCTCTCTATCTTGACTGCTTTACACTGGGAAAAATATCAGTATATCTTTTTTGTCAAAATACAAATATTCATTATAAGCTTCTTTATCAACTAAAACCATAAAAATTATGGTCATTATTTCCACTATTTTTCTACCTACTCTTAAAAGAAAAAACCTGAGGCAAGGGCTAAAGCTGCATATCCCTGTAAGCACACCGCTTGAATGAAGGTACAGAAAAACTCCTTCACAGCACTGGACGGGAGAAACAATTTCCTACTTAGAGATGAATGGTGTTATTGAAATGAAAATTACTTCCAATGACAACAGTAATCACATCAACGCTAACTATCATTTACTGAGAATGGCTGATGTTCACTAGGTGCTTACTGGGTGCCAGGTACTGTGTGAAGCACTGTATACATACTATCTCATTTGAGCCTCTCAATAACACACAAAGAAAATACTACTATTATCCCTATTTTACAGATGAAGAAACTGAGACTTAAAGTTAAATAACTTGCCCAAGATCATGTGTCTGCCAAGTGGCCAAAACTGAGTTCAAAGTTGGGTGGTCTGTCTTCAGAGTCTACCTCTTACCCTCTATAGCCTCTCTGATAACACACACACACAGCACTTTCTCACTTGTATTTTATACGTTTATCGAGTATTGCACATCCACACTGTCAATGCTCAAAACACCTCTATTGGCCTGCCCAGAGGTAGCAAAGCCTGTCCGAACATTTCTAGGGATACAGAAGCAACCATGACACATGGCAGAGCCCCTTGAATCTGGGCCTGACACACGGGGCTCACATCCCTGCTCCAAAATGTATTGGCTGTGTGACCATGGGCAAATGACTTAACCTCTCTGAGGTTTATTTTCTTCACTTGCACTAAGGGTTTCATAGTTCAGCCTTGCATTCCCCCTGTGTCATTATTCCTAAGATAATGTATGTAAAGGTGCTTTTGTTAACTGCAAAAGCAGTGGAAATGAGATCCTTAATGTGAGAGTCATGTCTGACTCTTTGCTACCCCATAGACTGTAGCCTATCAGACTCCTCTGTCCATGGGATTTTCCAGGCAATAGTACTGGAGTGGATTGCCATTTCCTTCTCCAGGGGATCTTCCCAGGGCTTGAACACGGGTCTCCCACATTGTAGACAGACGCTTTACCATCTGAGCCACCAGGGAAGTCCGTCCTTAGGAGTATGTATGTAAAGGTGCTTTCGTTAATTGCAAAAGCAGTGGAAATGAGATCCTTAACGTGAGAGCCACGGAAAGGCTGTGGATGGTTTTTATGTTTGTATATGCATTTTTTGTATGGGAAGACTGACCTTGGTTTTTATCAGATTGCCCCAAATAAGGTGAAAAACTGCTACAGTGTATATTATATACAGTATACTCATTTTGTCTTAAAGTGACTAGAGAAGAAAAGCGTTCCTTTATTGGAGACCATTCTGTGTCCCTATGGTTTCTTTTATACATCTATTGGACCTCATTGTATGAAGACAGTCATAGGAAACAAGCATGTTACCACTTCCACATGCCAGCTTTCCCAAGATTTAATAGTTCTCTCTCTTCATCTCTGCTTCCAAGCCTTAGCTTCTCAGTCACTAACTCATTCATTCAAGATACATTAAATGTCAAATCTAAGCAGAAACACTAGGGACACAACAGAGAACAGCACTCTCTACCTCAGGAAACTTGAGTTTACTAAAGAAGACAGATAAAGTTTGGCCTTGAGAGTGGCAAGCGAGTTCCAGGAATGAAGTGTGGAGTACTGCAGAAGCTCAGGTGATTTCTGTATCTTTTTCATATAGAGAATGGTGGAGTCTTTCCCTAGCCTAGTCACTTTTCTCCCAATGCACTTGGTTTGTCTAGATGTTCCTTTTAAAATGAATCAGAAAAAGCACAGAGGTGTATTATAATCAGCATGGCAAGGAATGTCTCCATCATTACAGACCCGAAACTTCAATTAATATAGGCTAACATTAACTCACTACATTTCCTCAATTCTGAATTTCATGATTTCTCCATTTTAATATATCTGAAAGTGAGAGAGAATGGCATACATTCAGTGTGAAACATTTTATCGGGTGCAACAGAGATCATTTGGGGTCAAGTTGCAAGCTATGGATGGAATCTTTAAATAGTGGAAATATGGCAACCACATCTTGCACTCATGACTCATAGATGATGAAGTATGAACTCTTTAAAATGTTGGACAAGAGTCTCAATGATTGGGCCTCTGCCCATAGCCTCAGTCTCAATTCTCACCACATATCATCTGGAGTCGTATGTGCCAAGTCTTCCAATTGCTTTCAGGTGCCAAATGGGCAGATAGTTTCACATATATAATAGCTATATGTTAGCATATCTCCTGGAGAAGGCAATGGCACCCCACTCCAGTACTCTTGCCTGGAAAATCTCATGGATGGAGGAGCCTGGTAGGCTGCAGTCCATGGGATCGCTAAAAGTCAGACACGACTGAGCGACTTCACTTTCACTTTTCACTTTTATGCATTGGAGAAGGAAATGGCAACCCACTCCAGTGCTCTTGCCTGGAGAATCCCAGGGACGGGGGAGCCTGGTGGGCTGCCGTCTATGGGGTCGCACAGAGTCGGACACAACTGAAGCGACTTAGCAGCAGCAGCAGCATATCTCCCTCGAACAAACTGTGAGCCTCTCCAGGGCATGGCTAAGCCTGATTTGGCTCCTCATCTCCATCACCGAGCACAGTTCCCCCAATATAGGTGTGGGAAAGTTTTAAGGAAGACGTTAATTCATAGGCTTACTATGGACTAAAACTCTAGCCCCTTTTCCTTTGGGTTGCTAAAGTCATTTCTTCCATCCTGTACATACACAATTAGCTTCAAGATCTAGCTCAAATACCACCCTGTCTACAAATCCTTTCTTAATTATCCCTGACAGAAAGGGTCTCCCTCTTTTCTAAACTGACTCCTGACAGTTTCTATGAGGCTTCAACAAAAACTCATCAGCAAGCAGAAGCAGGTTCCACTAGAATTCTGTTTCTCAGCTATTCTGTGACAAAGCACACTGAGAAACACTATATTTTAGATAGTCCACTTAAAATAATTAAAGAAAAATTAAAACCCTCAAAGTATGTGGATGACAATGGCCTCACAATCACTATTTCTCTGTGTTTAGGAATATATCCACAATCATAGCACACCCATGTGGTTCTTTGAGTGGAACTGTTTATTGCTCTGATAGCTTATACTCTTAAATACTCTCAAAGCCAAATTCTTAAATTTCCTAGGCATCACATTATTGTTCCTTGGTACTGTTATGAAATTATGGTCATGTAACTATAAAGCTATGACAAACCTAGACAGTATATTAGAAAGCAGAGACATCATTTTGCCAACAAATGTCCATATTGTTAAAACTATGGATTTTCCAGTAGTCATGGATGGATGCGAGAGTTGGACTATCAAGAAGGCTTAGGGCTGAAGAATTGATGCTTTTGAACTGTGGTGCTGGAGAAGACTGGTGAGAGTCCCTTTGACAGCAAGGAGGTCAAAACAGTCAATCCTAAAGGAAATCAATTCTGAATATTCATTGGGAGGACTGATGCTGAAGCTGAAGCTCCAATACTTTGGCTCCCTGATACAAAGAATTGACTCACTGGAAAAGACCCTGATTCTGGGAAAGATTGCAGGCAGGAGGAGAAGGGGGAAAAAGAGGATGAGATGGTTGGATGGCATCATCAACTCAATGGACATGAGTTTGAGCAAACTCCAGGAGAGAGTGAAGGACAGGGAAGCCTGGGAGGCTACAGTCCATGGGGTCACAAAGAGTCAGACACAACCTAGTGACTGAACAAAAACTCCTCCTCTGGATCAGGAGGAGTCTGTGAAATATGATCTTCTGAGAGAAACACTTAGACTCCTGATACCCTGGGGATAAAGTTGTGCCCTGAGAAGTCTTATAATATGAAACAGCAACACCTGCAACTTTGCAGAAAAGCAGTTGCAAATATAGAATTCTCAAATTCCCAGAGTGCTGAGTCAGGATGTGGCAGTGAGGGGAGGACCAAGCCCTTGTCCCCAGACTACCCTTCCTCCCTTCCCATTCCTCCCTGAGCTGCAACATTACATGAGGACCCTCATGTCCTCCCACATGGAGACCCCAGCCTGCATGTTTAAGCTCCAACCATTGTGACCCACCCTGGAGAAGGCAGTGGCTACCCACTCCAGTATTCTTACCCAGAGAATCCCATGGACAGAAGAGTCTGGTGGTTCCAGTCCATGGGGTCACAGAGTCGGACATGACTAAGCACATTGTGCAACTAAGCACATTGTGACCCAGGAATTCTATTCCTAGGTACATACATGAGAGGATCAAAAATGCATGTCCACACAAAAATGTATACACGAATGTTCACAGCACCACTATTCACAATAGCCAAAAAGTAGAAACAAACCACATGTCCATCAACTGATGGTTTGAAAAACAAAAGGTGGTCTATCCATACAATGGAATATTATTTAACTGAGGAAAGGAATGAAGTTCTAATACATGCTACAACATGGATGAACCTTGAAAACATGTTAAATGAAAGAGGCCAGTCACAAAAGAGTGCATATTTTATGATCCCATTTGTATAAAATATCCAGAAGAGGCAAATCCATAGACACACACACCAGATTAGTGGTTATGAGGGATTGGGAACAGGAGGGATTAAGAGGTGATTGCTTACTTTGTATGGGTTTCTATCTGTGGTGGTGAAATAGTTCTAGAACTAGATAGCTGTAATGGTTGCATAACCCTATGAATGTACTAAATGCTTATCCTAGTCCGTTCAGGCTTCTAAAACCAAATATCACAGACTAGATAGACTATAAACAACAGAAATTTATTTCTCACAGTTCTGGAGGCTGGACATCCAAAATCAAACACCAGCATTGTCATGTTCTCCTGAGGACCCTTTTTGTGGCTTATAGACTTTGCTGTCTCACTGAGTCCTCACATGGTGTAAAGGCCAGGGATTTCAGAACACTAATCCCATTCATGAGAGCTCCCCCTGCCCCACATGGTTTAAGCACTTCCCAAAGACCTCAACTTTTAAGACCATCATATTTGGTGACCAGGATTTCTACACATGAATTTTGAGGGACCTATTTAGACCATAGCAAAACCATTGAATTTCACCTTAAAATGGTTAAAATGGTCATTTTTATGTTATTTGTGTTTTTGTTGTTGCTGTTCAGTCACTAAGTTGTGTCCGACTCTTTGCAACCCCATGGACTGCAACACACCAGACTCCTCTGTTCTCCACTATCTCTTGGAGTTTGCTTAGATTCATCTCCATTGAGTCAGTAATGCTATCTAACCACCTCATCTGCCACCCCCTTCTCCTTTTGCCTTCAATCTTTCCCAGCATCAGGGTCTTTTCCAGTTGAGTCAGCTCTTTGCATCAGGTGGCCAAAGTATTGGAGCTTCAGCTTCAGCATCAGTCCTCCCAATGAGTATTCACGGTTGACTTCCTTTAGGATTGACTGGTTTGATCTCCTTTCTGTCCAAGGGACTCTCAACAGTCTTCTCCAGCACCACAACTTAAAGGCATCAATTCTTTGGCCCTATGCCTTCTTTATCATCCAACTCTCACATCTGTTCATGATTACTGGAAAAACCATAGCTTTGACTATACAGAACTTTGTCAGGAAAGTGATATCTCTGTTTTCTAACATGTTGTCTAGGTTTGTCATAGCTTTTCTTCCAAGGAGCAAGTGTCTTTTAATTTCATGGCTACAGTCCCCATCTGCAGTGGGGAATAACATTTATCATTGTTTCCATTTTTTCCCCTTCTATTTACCATGAAGTGATGGGACCAGATGCCATGAGCTTGGTTTTTTGAATTTTGAATTTCAAGCCATCTTTTTCACTCTCCTCTTCATCAAAACGCTCTTTAGTTCCTCTTCACTTTCTGCTATTAGAGTTGTATCTTCGGCAAATTTGAGGTTGTTGATACTTCTCCTGGCAATCTTGATTCCAGCTTGTGATTCATCCAGCCTGGCATTTCACATGATACACTGTGTATGTGTGTTTTACCACAATTTAAAACACAATCTCAAACTCATTTATGCAGATGTATTGATGACTGATAACCAAAAGCTTATATGTTTAAAATTTTAACATATGCTGAAAGCAGCAAATATTTCCTGAATTTCAACTATCTATTAATTATTTCACAAGTTTACAAACTCTCACAACTACCCTGTAAAGTGGTATTTATATGTCCGTTTTAGAGATGAGAAAACTGAAAAGTGAACTGTTTCATCCAAGGTCACACAACTGTAAGTGGAAGCACTAGTATTCAAATCCAGATTGGACTCCTAGGTTTACACTCCTGATTATGCTAGAGAAAGAGGCAGTGTGGTAGAATTTGGGGTATCTGCCAGCAGTTAGAAGGTTTGGAAAGCAGTGTGCCTCCCCTAAGAGGAAATCAACCCACTTGGACATTCTACAACTGAAACAGTGGTCTCCAAACTTCCAAAATCCTTATCTGTGATAAAGTATGAACATGTGCATCCTAATATGTATGTATTAAAGTACATACTTGAACTACTAACAAATTACATACTAGCTATTACTAAAGATCCATTTATTTCTTTTTAGGATCAGAGTAAATGCAAGTTTTAATATATCCTTTTTACTTCCCAGATGATTAATCTTACACACACAGTTTATGGGGTATAAATACTCTACTCTGGAGACCACTGCTCTGGAGAAGGCAACTCCTGACTCGAGTGGCATAGTAAGTGATTTTATTGAAGAACCATTATTGATGACTCACTTAACACAAGGCTGTTCTTGTTATTCAGTCACTAAGTTGTGTCCAGCTCTTTTCAACCCTATGGACTGTAGCCCACCAGGCTCCTCTGTCCATGGGACTCCCCAGGCAAGAATACTGGATTGGGTTTCTATTTCCTTCTCCAGGGGATCTTCCCAACCCAGGAATTGAACTCATATCACCTGCATTGCAGGCAGATTCTTTACCATTGAGCCACCAGGGAAGCCCATCCTCCATGGATGGTGTATAATAAACCGAACACTTTCTCTGTTGTTAAGTTACTCACAATCTAGAAAGGAATCAGTCACCTACATGGATTACTCCCATCCAAGGCAGACTGGGTTAAGTATTATAACAGACATAGATTAAATTCAAAAGGCCTTTAAAACCTGGCCACTAAATATGAAAGATAAGCTTTTATGTCAATTTCAGTACTAAGATGTAAAAAAAAAAAAAAAAAAGATGGAGATAAGTCAGATATAGACTTATTCAAACATTCAAATGTACTGATTTGGGGTACGCATTGCATAGAATGCATCTATATGGGTGTGTGTATGTAAAAAAAGATGTAATATTAATGTATATGCAAAGTTTAGGAAAACAGTTACAAGCGATTGAATGCATGAACAAGAGAATCTGATTTTAGAAAAGAGTTGTTATCATTAATATGATTTTTATCCTCCAGAGCTTCTGATCAGTAAGCTTATTTGAAATGTGGCTTTTATCTTTATGTCTCAGCTAAATAAAACTCTTTTTTTAAAACAAATATTATTGGGCAATCACTAATGTATTTTAAGTAAATTAAACATACTATGTCCCATTTACCGCTTCATCATAGAGATGATTTGTAAGTCCTTGGAAATTTAGTAGATTTAAAAGAAAAATAACATTTTTCCAAATAAATACTTTCTCTGCTCTGCCTTAAAAATAAACTCCAATATGATTTATGAAATGTTCTTATTTCTGCTAGGTATTGTGATTTCTGAAATAATGAAGTGTAGTACTTGAAAATCACATTTAATTTACTCTGAGGGAAGCAAGCTAATGCTGTGCAAGGTTGCTGGGGAAACAGAAAAGCTTCTTTAGGTCAGTGTTGTAGCAGAGAAGTAAGCTGATATTTCACAATTTATTCATGGTCATAGCTCTAAACTCTTTCCTGATTTTTAACCACATATTCCTAATTTTACATTAAATATTCACATACCCCTTTAATCTGGTCTTATTTTTGGTAGCTGATGGAGATTTGTAAAGCAAAAAAAAAAAAAATCTAGAATTTAAGCTGCTCTTTATCACAATCCCTGTACATTTTAAGTTATTTTTCTAAAGCCCAATTCAATAAAAAATTACATCCGGTTTCAGAACCAAAGAAGCTCATTTTGGGCTATGGGAGCCCATTTATCATTAAACTTTTAGATGAAATAAAATAAGGGCCTTGGGCTTACAAAGACTCTAATTATTCTGATAATTCACAAAAGCTCTGATTTATGCTAAATACTTAGCTTTAATTAGCCAGTGGCTACGTAAAGGAAGAGGGGGTCTTAAGATGAGTGTTGGAAAAAGAACATATGTGGCAGGAGCTATTAGTTGCTTTCCCAACACCCATTTTCCTCCCCTCCACTTTCTCCTATTCAGGCAGAACTAACTCACTATAGAAGCTGGATATGCTAGATACCCATATTCTAATCCTCTCCTGCTGCTAAGAAGTAAGCATGTGACTATTGCTTATCTAGCCAGTGGAACCCAAGGGAAGTTAGCTATAGAAGGTTTTCTTTAATAATTAAAATAAAAAAAATAAGAAATGCACCCTATTCCTCTTCATTGGACATTTTTTCGTGCATAAGAAATCTGGAGCCACTGCAGCCATCTTGCAACCAAGAGGGGAGACACCATCATGCTGGGGCTGCTGAGGATGACAGAGTAGAAAGATGGAAGAAACCTAATAGCTCTGATGATATGGTTGAGCCACTGAATTAAGGACCCCTGGTGTTGGAGAAGACTCTTGAGAGTCCTTTGGACTGCAAGGAGATCCAACCAGTCCATCCTAAAGGAGATCAGTCCTGGATGTTCATTGGAAGGACTGATGCTGAGGCTGAAACTCCAGTACTTTGGCCACCTCATGTGAAGAGTTGACTCATTGGAAAAGACCCTGATGCTGGGAGGGATTGGGGCAGGAGGAGAAGGGGACAACAGAGGATGAGATGGCTGGATGGCATCACCAACTCTATAGACATAAGTTTGGGTGAACTCCGGGAGTTGGTGATGGTCAGGGAGGCCTGGTGTGCTGCCATTCATGGGGTCGCAAAGAGTCGGATATGACTGAGCGACTGAACTGAACTGAGAACCAACCTACCTCTGGATGTGAGATAATAAAATGTCCTCATTATTTTAGCCACAATTAGTTGGATATTCTGTTAATTGCAGTCAAAAGAATCCTAGCTGTTAAAAACATGGTTGATTTTTCCTGTGTATTCTCCAAAGTCACTAAATTGACTTCTTTTCATTAAAAAAAAAAAAGTCAGAGTTTGGAAAAACTTCTAAAAATTTATGCATTTTAAAGTTGGCAGGACAATCTTCCGTGGCATTTGTTTTCCCAAACTTCACTCATTCCAGCTCCACACAGGTATATAACAGGTACTGCAGTGAGACACTTCGTTGATAAGATCCTACTGTCAATCAAGTGTCTTAGGGAAGAGAAAGACAAAGCAAGAAAGAGACTGAGACAGACCTACACTCATATCCTCATTCTACAGATGAGGAAACTAAGGGCCAAGTGGTTTTTAAGGGTCACCTAAAGCAGCCCCTAAGAAGGGACGAAGTGCAAAGCGAGCTTTCAAGGAAAGAGCACATCACCCCAAAGGATGAACAAAACCAAATGACATGGCAGGCCCTGGACTGGGGCCCATTATTGAATAATGAGCCAGAAACATCTACACAGAGGCAGCAGAAAGCCTTGATGGATCCGTTTGTCTGCTTATCAAGCTCAAACTCTCTGCCTGACATCCAAAGCCCTCTGCAGCCTGGCAGACGCCCTCTGAAAGCTTTGCTGAATTTCTCCCTTCTTGCCACCACTCCCTTGCTCTTTACTGTCCCATGAAAATACCAGGCTTATCTGGCCTGCCTCCTCCCCAGCCTCAAATGCCCTCTATTTTTATTCATTGGCCTTCCAAACCCTATTCATCTTTCAAGGTGTCATGTAAACATCAGTGCATATGTCATTTGATGGTGACAGCAACAAATTATTCCTGTAATCTCTGTCTTTATACATGTAAAACATGTTATTTGCTCAAAACTTATAATTAAGGTAAACTTTATAAGAAAAATAAAATATAAAGGCTACCAAGTAAAACTGAAACAAATGAAGTCGTTATCAATCTATGTATTGGGTTGGCAAAAAAAGTTCATTTGGGTTACAGAAAAACCCAAAAAATTTTTTGGCCAAACCAATGATTATGCAGCATGAAACACTCTATATCTCTCTGATTTTAAGGGCATCAAAAAAGGCTCAGAGCAAACTATTTTGTTTGGTCATATCATATTTCAGTCAAAACCAAGAACAAAATTGTAGGAGGAAATAAAGTGAAAAAATGCAGGACAACAATTAAACTACTGATTGAGAACAACACATAGAATCAGAGCTGAGAACTTTGGGAGATCACTTCACCCACTGCCTTATCTTAGATGAGGGGAAATTGAGGTCAAGGGGGGAAATGTGGTTTTATTTCCTATGCAGTGATCTTTATTTTTGTCCCCAAAGGTGGAATTTAGAACCTCCATAATAGCGGCTATCTACAAATCTTAGAAGTTGTCACTGTTCCAACTATCTAAACTCATGTTGTTGTTGCTGTTATTGGACTGTAGCCCACCAGGCTCCTCCATGTGGGGGGTTTTCCAGGCAAGAATACTGGAGTGGGTTGACATCTCCTTCTCCAGGGAATCTTCCCAGCCCAGGGATCGAACCTGCGTCTCCTGTGGCTCCTGAATTGGCAGGAAGATTCTTCACCATGGAGGCACCTGGGAAGCCCAGAAACTCTTGTTGCCTTTGGCCAAATGCACTGCATCCAGGAGCCTTGATCTTTTTTCTTAAGACTTTTTTTTCCATAAAAAATTCTACTATCGTCTGTTCCTCATACCTTGAACACTAATGGCACGGACATAAAAATAAGACACCACTCTATTGTCACAACAAATAAGATTCCAAGTTAAAAAAAAACAAAAACAGATAATGACAGTGGATAGATAAAACTTCATGCATCCCTAAGTGATATAAAACTCCAAACATTATGAGAGAGAACACGAAGCAACATTATTCTGATTTTAGACTTAAAGTGGATACATTTAAATAAAAATACAAATAAAGTCAGTGTTGCTTTGTGGAAACTGCTGTACTAAATGACAAGAAACTGGTTCAGTTCTGGATTCTGTTTCCAGCTATACTTTTGGCTTGTTTATGACTTTGATGAACAGTTCTGCTTTTGTAAATGGATATTTTTCAAACTAGGCTCTGCAAATGTGTCAGGGGAGATGATTCGTCTATTGCTATTAGAATATTCTAATTTTGTATTTTCATTTCTATGATAATTTATTTAAAAGTTTCCAAAGGTATAGTCTTATGATCAAGTGCTGCCATGCTATTTTTCTGCCCATTTATGTGTTTGTGTTAACCAACTGAATGGAAACCAAGTGTTGTTATAATTGTTAAAAGCCATATTAAAAAACACCCCACAAAGGTGGACGTGTTAGACAAAAGATGGGTTCTTGCCAAACAAAGATGCTGTATAGGATGCAGGTGTCCTTCTTTGACTAGAAGAAAGGAGATGGAGAAGGGAATAATCACATGTGTTCTATGAATAAGGAGTTTATACCTAATTTTATGTGTATTACTTAAAATATAAATTTATATAGAAATATACATGTTACATTACACACTTCATTTATATTATTACATGCTTATTTTAATAGCATTCTGAAAATAATTTAAGTCAACACTAGAGAATAGTAAGAATTTTTCCCCCTTTAAAAGTGATCTCTACATTACTCAGTTGAGAAAAACAGGCTTAAATGATCTCTCAGCCCCCTGTGGCTGTGACATTCCATGTGTCCATTACAACTGACTCAGAAATCCTATTGACAGAGCTCATGTGAATTAAACAATATCCAATGAGTGTTCCCTTTTTTCTAGTATATCATCCAAAAATGCAGACTAGAAAAAAATGGCTTTCCTAAAATTTCCAATTATAGACAATACCCCAAATTGAAAACAAAATTGAGGAAATGAACAGTGTTGTGAATGAGCTGGCTTCTTGGAGTTGGCTGAAATTTCTTTTAGGAGTCATCTTGGCGATATTTTTCATGAAGGACAAATGCTTGACACACTGTAGCTGGCACAGAAAGCATTAAAGAGGCTGAGAATGAAGCAAGATATTTCCCTTCCCCATTTCACAATCTGCAATGCTATCTAACAAAGTGTTTTTTTTTTTTTATTTAAATGGAAAACTCAATATTAGAAACCATGGGACAAGCGTTGTTTGTGAATTACTCGGTCATTCACAGTAAGAGTGTGTGTCTCCCTTTTCTTCCTCATTCGTCACCCAGAGACCCCCAGTCTAGATACATTCTTGACGAGTAATATTTTTTATAATGTTCTTATAAGCGATTGCTTGCAGCATCTTATAGTCTTATCTCAGCTTGTGCAGCTTCTCATTAATATTCTGCACATATGGAAGAGTTTTCTATATCATTGTCCATTAACAAGGAGAATAATCACTCATTCAGTTATCAAGCAGTCAGCAAGGACCTGGCCTTGCGCCCTTAGTGCAAAGAATCATGGGATATCAAGAAGGGTAAATGTGGTTGACATTATGATAGTTACATTTTTTATATAATTAGAGTTCTATAACCAAGTTGATCAAAGATAAGCAAAGAAGTATTAAAGTCTTTTAGGACTTAGAGACCATATTAGTGACTCTCTACGTCGTAGTAGAATGACAAAAATCATATTTCAGCTGATACATACCAATGAGCATTCTTTTACGCAAACAAGAAAAGGTCATAAGTTTACATAGAAATGACACATTATTACAAAATAGCCTTTAAAGAGAAGTGAGTTAAGTGATACTAAGAAAATTCAAAATTGAAATAGGACTGGACATCAGGAAAGAAGCATAAAACAGCTAACTGACTGAACTACTCTCAGAGGCAGAAGGTTCTGAATGACTCAGCTCAGAACAAAACTTGGGATGGACATGTGCACACTGCTATACTTAAAATGGATAGCCAACAAGGACCCACTGTACAGCACAGGGAACTCTGCTCAGTGTTATGTGGCAGCCTGGATGGGAGGGGAGTTTGAGGGAGAATGGATCCAAGTATGTATATGGCTGAGTTCCTTCACTGTTCACCTGAAACTCACAACATTGTGAATTGGCTATACTCCAATACAAAATAAAAAGTTTAAATAAATAAATAAAGTATTGATCTGATCAGATCAGATCAGTCGCTCAGTCGTGTCCGACTCTTTGCAACCCCATGAATCGCAGCACTCCAGGCCTCCCTGTCCATCACCAACTCCTGGAGTTCACTGTGATTTAAAAAAAAATTAACTTATGCATTAAAAAAAAAAAAACACCCTCTGCTGCACCTTTGTAGTCAACATTTACCCATTCAGGCCCTTTTCATTTCTACAATAACAGAATCTCTATATAGACACCTGGTAAATGATATATATAGATAGATAGATAGATAGATAGATAGATAGATCAGTGTCAGCAATACTAGGGAAGGGAGGGGAGACTTTTGACATGTATGACTCTAAAAAGTGAGGTGAACTCTTCCACATATAGTTTTTACTTCAGAGCAGGATGGTAGCAAATCAATTGTCAATTGTCAAAGTCCTCCCATTCAGGTTACTGTGCCCACCCAGGTGAGGTGATAGAGATCTGTGAAAAGGAGTGGTCACCAGAAATGGATAGGAAGGGACAAATGCAAGAGTTAGATTAAAAAAAAAAAAAGAAAGAAATGGTGGGATCTGGAAGCTGATTGGCCATAGGTATGAAGAGAGATTGGCCACAGTGTCCCAGGGTGGGGAAATCTTTGAACTTGTAGGTGAAAGATGTAGGTTCTCTTTCCTCTCTCTTTCTACTTGTGTTATCTCATTGTTGTTCAGTCGCTAAGTTGTGTCCAACTCTTTTCGACCCCATGGACTGCAGCCTGAGCAACTCTTTCCATATGTTGGCAAACGATTTTTTCACATATAAAACTGAGATAACTATATCACTTCTGGGGTAGGAATCAGATGAGTTTACATAAATTAAATGTTCAGACAGAGGAAGAAAAATACTGTATGATTTCACTTAGATGTGGCATGTAAAGAAAACCAAAACAAAACAAAATGAAAACAGACTTATAGATACAGAGAATGAACAGGTGATTGCCAGTGGGGAGGAGGTGGGGGGAGGCAAAATAGGTGAAAAGAATTAAGAAGCACAAATCTCCAGTTATGTAATAAATAAGTTACAGGGATGTAATATACAGCATAAAGAATGTGGTCAATAATATTGTAATAACTTCGTATGGAGACAGATGGTTACTAGGGTATTTTGGTGTACACAAATGTCAAATCACTACGTAGAACATCTGAAACTAACAGAATATTGTACAGCAACTGTACTTCAATTTTTATAAAAAGGAAAATACTTTTCCAAGTTCATAGTGTTAAACAATGTAGGGGATAATATTGGTGACACCACAGAGCTTGGCAATGATACGAGCCTTCACCACCACCCAACAGTGCCAGGTGGAGCTAGTCAACCACAAATTCAATATGCCATGAAAATATTCTTTAGGAATAAAGGTGAAATGAGGACATTGTCAGACAAAGAAAAACTAAGAATCTGTTCCCCAAAAAAGTTATTATTAAAGGATGATTTTAGGAAAATGTTTAAATAGAAATTGTGGCAGAAGAAGGTTTGGAACTTCAGAAAAGAAATAAGAACAGCAGAATGGGTAAACATAATAAACTATCTTTTTCCCATGAGTTTGTTAAATCATATTTGTTTTTCTGTAGCATATTGATTCAGCAGACCACATTGACTGATTTTTGCCTGTTGACCAAATCTTGTAAAACTGGAATAAATCCTACTTGGTCATGATATGTAATTATTTTTATACATTGGAGGGTACAATTGCTTAATATTTGTGAAGGATTTTTGTGCCTAAATTCATTCAAGATATTGGTCTGTCATTTTATTTTGTTTTGTTTGTACTGATTATCTAGTTTTGCTATCAGAGGCCTATAAAAATGAATGAAAATTACAACATATCAAAATTTGTGGGGTGCTGCCAAAATAGTACAGAGAAGACAATTTATAGAAGTAAATGCTTATGTTAGAAACAAGTAAAGTTTGCAAATCAATAAAGTTTCCACCTCATGAAACTAGGGGAAAAAGAGCAAAATAAAACCGACACAAACAGGAAAAAAATGGAATGATAAAGATACAGTCATAGATATAGTATCTGTGGAAAACAGAGGGCTGATGGTACAAAAAGCCTTTTTTATAAGGGACTTGAGCATTGGTGTATTTGTATATAGAGGGGGGTGGTTCTGGAATCAATCCTGTGCAGATACTGAGGGATGACTATAATTGCACCAAAAGATAAAATTAAAAATAAGAAAATAGAGAATATCAATGAAAATGGCTCTTTTAAAAATTATTAAAATTTATAAACTTCTAAGAAGATTAACTGAGTGGCTTCACTTTGACTTTGACTTTTCACTTTCATGCATTGGAGAAGGAAATGGCAACCCACTCCAGTGTTCTTGCCTGGAGAATCCCAGGGACGGTGGAGCCTGGTGGGCTGCCATCTATGGGGTCGCACAGAGTCAGACACGACTGAAGCGACTTAGCAGCAGCAGCAGCAAGAAGATTGATAAAGATAGTTTTAAAAAAAGAAGATACAAATTGCCAATATCCACAGTAATACAAGGGGTATCACTATAAGTCCTGCAGCTAATAAAAATAAAATAAGGAAATATGAAAGACTTCACACTCATAAATTTGGCAGCCAGAACAAATGGTTTTAAAAAGTCAACCAACCCATTAAAAATTGAATTCATAATTTAAAAGCTCCCCAAAAAGGAATTTCCACAGGGAAAACATACATTTTGACCTAAACCTCACATCTTATGCAAACATTAATTCAAAATGGATGATGCTTTTAGGTGGAGAATGGGAAATTATGAAACTTTTATAAAAACATAGGAGAAAAGCTTTGATACCTAGGGCTAGGTGAAGAGTTCCTAGATTTGACATCAAAAGCATTATCAACAAAAGGAAATATTTTAAAATTTATGTCATCAAAATTTAAAACTTTTGTGCTTCAAACCTGAGAAGACAATGAAGACAAAAGCCTACAGATTGGAAGAAAATATTTGCAAACCATAAACCTGACAAAGATTTGTGTGAAGAATATACAGATAAGTTCCAAAACACAACAGGAAAACAAACAAACAAACAAAAATAGACTAATTACAAAATAGGGGGGAAAATGCACATACGTTTTACTGAAGATGACAAAACCAATGAAAAGATGTTCAACATCATTAGCCATGAAGGATAGGCAAATTAAAACCACAATATCACTACACACCTATCAGAATGATTAAAATAAAAATGGCGACACCACCAAATTCTGTCAAGGATACAGAGAAACTAGACTACTCGTATATTACTGGTGGGAATGTAAAGTGGTACAGCCACACTGGAAAAAAATTATGACTGTTTCTTACAAAGTTGCACTTGCTATTACCATAAAACTCAGCAATTGCACTCCTGGGCATCTATCCCAGAGAATGGGAAAGTTATGCTCACACAAAACCCCTTAATCAAATGTTCACAATGGTTTTATTCCTACTAGTTTGGAAACTGGAAACAACCCAGATGTCCTTCTATAGATGAATAGTCAAACAAACCATGGTGTCATGGGATACTACTCAGCAATAAAAAATGAGGAATTACTGATACACGCAACAGTCTGAATGGATCTCTAGAGAATTATGCTAAGGGAAAAAAACAAATCCCCCAAAGGTTACATACAATATGATTACATTTATATAAGTTTCTCAAACCAACAAAATTACAGACAGGGAGATTAGTGGTTCTGAGGGGTTACAGAATTGCGGGCAGAGGAAAATGAGTGTGCCTATAAAGGGGCAACAGGATGGGTTCTTGTGGTGATGGCACTCTCTTATTCATTGACTACAGTGATCTTCATATGAATCAACTGTATAACTAAATACACACATGTGTAAAACTGGTGAAATCTGAATATGGTAGACATATTAATATCGATTTCCTAGTTGTGGTGTTGTACTACACTTTTGCAAATTGTTATCATTAGGGGAAACTGAGTAAAGGGTATACTAAGTTATATACATTTATTATTTCTTACAACAGCATATGAACGTACAACTATACCAAAATAACATGACTTGGCAACTGAACAACAACAATATATGTACACTAAAAGCTATAAATATTGCAGAAAGAAATTAATGAAATAAATGGAGATATAAAACTTGCTCATAAATTGGAAGACTCAAAATTGTTAGAGATGTCAATTCTTCCTAAATTGTTTATAGATTTAAAACCATCTTAATTGAACTTCCAGAAAAGGTTTTTATAGAAATTGATAGAATAATTATCACATTCATATAGAACTATAAAGAATCTGGAATGGCCAAAGGAACTTTTAAAAGAAGAACAAAGTTGGAAAGTTTCACTACTTGATTTCAAAGATTATTATAAAACAACAACAATCAAGGCAGTGTGGTATTGGCATAATGATAGAAATACTACCAATGGAACAAAATAGAAGGTTTAGAAATAGACCCAAACTTTATGTATATAAAGCGAAAATAAAAGCAAACTGCAAAACAATATGCATATAGGATGATCCTATATATGTTTCAGATAGCTATATATTTGAGTAAGAACATATATGTATGTAAATACAGAGAAGAAAGTTTCAGGTATGCACATCAAAAATTATATTTTCCCCTACAATCTTTCTTTACATCTTTGCATATCATCTATTAATCTATCTCTCACAGAAATTATATTTTCAAAAATGACAGAATGACCTCTGTTCATTTCCAAGGCAAACCACTCAATATCGCAGTAATCCAAGTCTATGCCCCAACCAGTAACGCTGAAGAAGCTGAAGTTGAACGGTTCTATGAAGACCTACAAGACCTTTTAGAAATAATACCCAAAAAAGATGTCCTTTTCATTATAGGGGACTGGAAGGCAAAAGTAGGAAGTCAAGAAACACCTTGAGTAACAGACACATTTGGCCTTGGAATACGGAATGAAGCAGGGCAAAGGCTAACAGAGTTTTGCCAAGGGAACGCACTGGTCATAGCAAACATCCTCTTCCAACAACACAAGAGAAGACTCTACACATGGACATGACCAGATGGTCAACACCAAAATCAGACTGATTATATTCTTTGCAGCCTAAGATGGAGAAGCTCTATACAATCAGCAAAAACAAGACCGGGAGCTGACTATGGCTCAGATAATGAACTCCTTATTGCCAAATTCAGACTTAAAATGAAGAAAGTAGGGAAAACCACTAGACCATTCAGGTATGACCTAAATAAAATCCCTTATGATTATACAGTGGAAGTGAGAAATAGATTTAAGGGACTCGATCTGATAGACAGAGTGCCTGATGAACTATGGACTGAGGTTCGTGACATTGTACAGGAGACAGGAATCAAGACCATCCCCATGGAAAAGAAATGCAAAAAAGCAAAATGGCTGTCTGTGGAGGCCTTACAAATAGCTGTGAAAAGAAGAGAAGTGAAAAGCAAAGGAGAAAAGGAAAGATATATCCATTTTAATGCAGAGTTCCAAAGAAAAGCAAGGAGAGATAAGAAAGCCTTCCTCAGTGATCAATGCAAAGAAATAGAGGAAAACAACAGAATGGGAAAGACTAGAGATCTCTTCAAGAAAATTAGAGATACCAAGGGAACATTTCATGCAAAGATGGGCTCGATAAAGGACAGAAATGGTATGGACCTAACAGAAGCAGAGATATTAAGAAGAGGTGGCAAGAAAACACAGAAGAACTGTACAAAAAAGATCTTCATGACCCAGATAATCATGATGGTGTGATCACTCACCTAGAGCCAGACATCCTGGAATGTGAAGTCAAGTGGGCCTTAGGAAGCATCACTATGAACAAAGCTAGTGGAGGTGATAGAATTCCAGTTGAGCTATTTCAAATCCTGAAAGATGATGCTGTGAAAGTGCTACATTCAATATACCAGCAAATCTGGAAAACTCAGCAGTGGCCACAGGACTGGAAAAGGCCAGTTTTCATTCCAATCCCAAAGAAAGGCAATGCCAAAGAATGCTCAAACTACCGCACAATTGCACTCATCTCACATGCTAGTAAAGTAATGCTCAAAATTCTCCAAGCCAGGCTTCAGCAATATGTGAACCGTGAACTTCCTGATGTTCAAGCAGGTTTTAGAAAAGGCAGAGGAACCAGAGATCAAATTGCCAACATCCGCTGGATCGTCGAAAAAGCAAGGGAGTTCCAGGAAAACATCTATTTCTGCTTTATTGACTATGCCAAAGCCTTTGTGTGGATCACAATAAACTGGAAAATTCTTCAAGAGATGGGAATACCAGACCACCTGACCTGCCTCTTGAGAAACCTATATGCAGGTCAGGAAGCAACAGTTAGAACTGGACATGGAACAACAGACTGGTTCCAAATAGGAAAAGGAGTACATCAAGGCTGTATATTGTCACCCTGCTTATTTAACTTATATGCAGAGTACATCAAAAGAATTCCAGCTGGGCTGGAAGAAGCACAAGCTGGAATCAAGATTGCTGGGAGAAAATAACCTCAGATATGCAGATGACACCACCCTTATGGCAGAAAGTGAAGAGGAACTAAAAAGCCTCTTGATGAAAGTGAAAGAGGAGAGTGAAAAAGTTGGCTTAAAGCTCAACATTCAGAAAACGAAGATCGTGGCATCTGGTCCCATTACTTCATGGGAAATAGATGGGGAAACAGTGGAAAGTGTCAGACTTTATTTTGGGGGGCTCCAAAATCACTGCAGATGGTGATTGCAGCCATGAAATTAAAAGACGCTTACTCCTTGGAAGGAAGGTTATGACCAACCTAGATAGCATATTCAAAAGCAGAAACATTACTTTGCCAACAAAGGTCCGCCTAGTCAAGGCTATGGTTTTTCCAGTGGTCATGTATGAATGTGAGAGTTGGACTTTGAAGAAAGCTGAGCACCGAAGAATTGATGCTTTTGAACTGTGGTGTTGGAGAAGACTCTTGAGAGTCCCTTGGACTGCAAGGAGATCCAACCAGTCCATCCTGAAGGAGATCAGTCCTGGGTGTTCTTTGGAAGGAATGATGCTAAAGCTGAAACTCCAGTACTTTGGCCACCTCATGCAAAGAGCCAACTCATTGGAAAAGACTCTGATGCTGGGAGGGATTTGGGGCAGGAGGAGAAGGGCATGACAGAGGATGAGATGGCTGGATGGCATCACCGACCCGACGGACATGAGTTTGAGTGAACTCTGGGAGTTGGTGATGGACAGGGAGGCCTGGTGTGCTGTGATTCATTGGGTTGCAAAGAGTCAGACACAACTGAGCGACCGAACTGAACTGAACTGAACTGAACAGAAATTGCTTCCTTTTTATCTGCACTTAATCACTTGGTGATCTCATCTAGTTTCATGACTTTGAATAATATCTATATACTGATAACTCCCAATACATCGTCAGTGACATCAGTGAAAGTCACTCAGTCATGTCCAACTCTTTGTGACCCCATGGAATATACAGAATATACAGCCCATGGAATTCTCCAGGCCAGAACACCGGAGTGGGTAGCCTTTCCCTTTTCAAAGGGATCTTCCCCTAACCAGGGATCAAACCCAGGTCTCCTTCAATGCAGGTGGATTCTTTACCAGCTGAGCCACAAGGGAAGCCCATGAATACTGGAGTGGGTAGCCTATCCCTTCTCCAGTGGATTTTCCTGACTCAGGAATCGAACTGGGGTCTCCTGCATTGCAGGCAGATCCTTTATCAACAGAGCTATCAGGGAAGCCCACACACATACTTCTCACTTAAACTCCAATTTTGTATACACAACAGCTCTAAGTGTGTGTGTAATAGTCATCTCACATTTATCAGGTCAAAAATCAAACTCCTGATGTCCCCCAAAACCTGCTCTTCCCACAGTCTTCCCCATCTCAGTTGATAGGAATTTCATCCTTCCTAGTTACACAGACGAGAGACACTGGAGTCATTCTTTATTTCTAGCTTTCTCTCACATTCCATATACACTCCAGCAGCAAATCCTGCTGATGCTACCTTCAAAATATATCTATGATCCAACCAGTTCTCACCATCGTCCCTCATCTGAAGTACTGAAGTAGCCTTCTAACTGGTCTTCCAAGTTGCACCCAACTCCTTATTCTCTATCTACACAGTAGCCAAAATGATGCTTTAAAAACTCAGGTTTCAGCATAGTAATCACACAACAAATGCAAACTATTAGTTGTAGTAAGACAAATAATAACAATAACTATGTACAAAAATGTTTTATAAGGATATACATTATTTCTTGCAATGGCAAAAACTTAGAAATAATCTAAATAGGTCAATAATTAGTTACTTTTTAAAGCCATGAAACACAAATTGATAATGCAATTGAAATAGACCTACATACATTAATATAAGAAATTTCCAAAGACACATTTTGGACAAAACTAAAAGCAAATGGCAAAACAATATGCATACAGGATGACCCTATTAATTTTTGTGTCTGTTTGATTATAGTCACTCAGCCATCTCCTATTCTTTGAGACACCCTGGACTGTAGCCTGCCAGGCTACTCTATCCATGGGATTTTTCTGTGCAAGATTACTAGAGTGGGTTGCTATTTTCTCCCCCAGGGGATCTTCCTGATCCAGGGATCAAACCTGTGTCTCCATGCATCCTGCATGGCAGGAGGATTCTTTACTGCTGAGCCACTGGGGAAGCCCTATTTATGCTTTAGATAACTATGTATTTGAGTTAGAACATATATATGTATGTTATAGCATAGAAAAAGTTTCAGATATGCACATCAAAATGTCATTACTACTGATCTCTGAGCAGGGAAATATTTATGAAGATATGGACAAGGAAAGATTGAAAAGTTTTTCCTTATTTTGTAATGCATACATTTATATATTAAAAAAATTAACAACAGTAATGCAATCATATGTTATTTCTGTTACAACTATTATAATGACATTCAAAAACATAAAGGAAAACATGAACATAGTGAAGAGAGAAATGGTTGATAATCAAACGGAATTTCTTAAGAAGAAGAATAAAATATCTGGGAAACAAAACAATACCCTGGATGGAATATAGCAAATTAGATATCTGAGAAGAAAGAATCAATAAACGTGAAAACATGATGATAGAAACTATATGAAATAAAGCATAAAGATTTTAAAAAGACAAATAAAATGAACAGAATATCAGCAACCTACGGGACAAATTCAAGCAGTCATAACATGTATAATTATGGTTCCCAAAAGCCAGTATACAGAAAAAAAATTTGAGAAAATAAAGACACTAACATTTTCAAATTTGATAAAAGCTATAAATCCACAGGTACAAAAAGCTCAATGAATTCAAGCAAGATAAACACAAAGAAATTTATACCAAACACATTATAATTAAATCCCTTTAAGCCAATGATAACAACAACAACAAAAATAAATGCAGGCAGAAAAAAAGCCATATTAAGTACAGAGAAACAGTTAAGAATATAAACAAACTTTTCATCATAGAATATCCCACCCAACAACTGCAGAATATATAGCCCTTTCAAATACACCAGGAACATGCATCTAGATAGGCCATATTATAGGTCATAAAACAATTCTCAATATATTTTAAATGATTCAAATCATAGAGTATTTTCTCTGACCAAAATAAATTTAAATTAGAAATCAAAAACAGAACAACTATGTGGACCACTAAAAATTCAGAAATTATGTAACAAATTTAATAATCCATTGGCCAGAGAGGAAATCACATCAGATGTTAGAAAATATTTGAACTGAATGAAAATAAAAGCACAATATATCAAAATTTATGGTTTTCAAGTAAGGTATTATTTGGTGGCAAACATATAGCTTCAAATGCTGATGCTAGAAAATTTAAGAGAGTTTAAAAGTCAATGACATAAGTTTAAACTTTAAGAAACTAGAGAAAAAGAGCAAATTAAATTCTAATTAAGTAAAATCAAGGAGATAATAAGTGTATAAATCTATGAAAGAAAAAATCATAAGAAAACAAGGAGAAAATTAAGAAGACAGAAAATTGGTTCTTTTCAAAAAGTAAAATGGATACGTGTTAGGCAAGAGTGATGAGAATAAAAAAGTAAACACAAACTCCCAATAAAGGAGTAAGACAGGCGACACCACTAGAGAACTTACAGGCATTCAAAGTCTAATAATTTAATATTACAAACAACTTTAACCCAATAAGTTCAATAACTTAGAAGAAATTGAAAATTACTTTAAAAACACAACTTCTAAAAGCTGACTCAAGAAGAAATACAAAATCTGAATAATCCTATATCTATGAAAATGATAGAATTTGTAATAAAATGTCCCCATAAGAAAAGAGCTCAGGTCCAGATGGTTTCACTGATAAATTTCATCAAACACTTAAGGAAGAAAGTGTATCAATCTTACACAAACTCTATCAGAAAAGTAAGGAGGAGGAAACACTTCTGAAGTCAGTTAACGAGGCCAGCATAATGTTGATTTCAAAACTTGTCAAAGACATTCCAAGAAAGGAAAATTTCTCTTATGAAAATAGATGCAAATATCATTATCAAAACATTGCCATATTGCAGAGGTTGGCAAACTATGGCCCACAGGCCAAATCTGGCCTGCCACCTGTTTTTGTGAATACAAGTTTTACCAGAACACAGCCATGTCCATTCAATTACGTATGGTCTCTGACTACAAAGGCCAAGTTACATAGTTGCCACAGAGGCCATATGGCCTATATAACTGAAAGTATTTAACATCTGGTTCTTTACAGAAAAAAGTTTGCTGACCTGTGGCATGTTGAATCCAATAATACATCATCACCAATTGATGTGTATATGAGGAATGCAAGCTTGGTTTTACCTTTAAAATGAAACAATATAATTCACCATAATAAAGTAGAAAACACATATATTCATCTCAACAGATACAGAAAATCATTTGGCAAACTTTAATATCCATTAATAATAGAAGTCTCAGTAAACTTGGTATTAAAGGACACATCCTCATTTAGATAAACAATATCAAGAAGTCTTAAAGTATAACATTATATTTAGTGGTAAATACTGAACATCAATTCCCTAATACCAGTAACAAGATAAGAAGGTATGTTCCCACCACTTGTATCAAAATTATACTGGAACTTCCAGCCATTGCAATCAGGCAAGTAAAAGAAATAAATGTCAGACAACATAACTGTTTATGTAGACAACCCTAAGAAATCTAGAGAAAAATAAGGAAATAAATGTATTAATATCATAGTATACCAGGTCAGTATACAAAACTCTGTTATTTTTTCATATAGTAGGAGCACACAATTTGAAAATATATTTGAAAACAATTTTTAAAAAATTCATTTAAAAAGCATCAAAATATGGATGAGACAGGGTGCTCAGGGCTGATGTACTGGGATGACCCTGAGGGATGGGATGGGGAGGGAGGTGAGAGGTGGGTTCAGGATGGGGAACACATGTACACCCATGGCTCATTCATGTCAATGTGTGGCAAAAACACTACAATATTGTAAAGTAATTAGCCTCCAATTAAAATAAATAAATAATTTTTTTTAAAGTATCAAAATTTTAAATGTTGAAGAATAAATTTAACAAAAGATGTGCAAGATCTTTACACTGAAAATTATAAGGATTAAGATGAATGAAGATTTAAATATGTAAAGCAGTATATACCATAGTTATGAATTAGAGATTCCATATGGTTAAGATGTCAATGCTCCTCAAATTGATCTACAGATTCAATGCAATCCGAATGAAATCTCCACAAAGTTTCCTATAGAAAATAACAAATTGATTATAAAATTTATGTAGAATTGCAAAAGGCCTTAGAATAGCCAAAACAATCTTGTAGACAAAAAAAGAATAAATTTAAAAGGACTTTACATGATTTCAAAACTTACTGTAAAACTATGGTAATCAAGATAGTATGGGAGTAACTTAAGGATCAAAAAGTAGGTCAGTGCAACAGAATATCAGTCCACAAATAGACCCATGCACATATATTCAATTCATTTTCAACAAAGAGTTCAAAATATTCAATGTGGCAAGTACAGCTTATTTTAACAAATTATGCTAGGGAAGCTTGATATCTATATAAAAGCTATAAACTCCAAACTTTGTCTCACATCCACACCAAAGCTAACCCAAAATGGATCATAGAGTTAAATGTGAAAGTTCAAACTATAAAGTATCTTAAAGAAAACACAGGCAGAAATCTTGGTAGTCTTGGTGTAGGCAAAGATTTCTTAGAGAGGACACTATAAAATATAAACTACAAATGGAAATAAAATAAAGTAGACTTTGTCAAAATGTAAATCTTCTGTTCTTAAAACCACTATAAAGAAAATGAAAAGGTTAACCACACACTGGGAGAAAATATTTTCAATGCATGCTGCTGCTGCTGCTGCTAAGTCACTTCAGTCGTGTCCAACTTTGTGCGACCCCATAGATGGCAGCCCACCAGGCTCCACCGTCCCTGGGATTCTCCAGGCAAGAACACTGGAGTGGGTTGCCATTTCCTTCTCCAATGCATGAAAGTAAAAAGTGAAAGTGAAGTCGCTCAGCCGTGTCCGACTCTTAGCGACCCCATGGGCTGCAGCCTACCAGGCTCCTCTGTCCATGGGATTTTCCAGGCAAGATTACTGGAGGGGGTTGCCATTGCCTTCTCCATATATCTAACCAAAGACTTGGATCAAGATGATATAAGAAATACTGTGTCTCAAATATAAAAAATAAAACAACCCATTAAGATGTCAAACCTAATAAATGGAGATACATATTATGTTCATGGATTGAAAAACTCAGCACACTAAAGATATCGACTCTTTAGTATATATAGGCTTAATGCAAGGTGGCACTAATGGTAAAGAACTCGCCTACCAATGCAGGAGACATAAGAGATGTGGGTTTGATCCCTGGGTCGGGAAGATCCCCTGGAGGAGAAAATGGCAACCTACTCCAGTATCTTTGCCTGGAGAATCCCATGGACAGAGGAGCCTAGAAGGCTACAGTCAGTCCATAGGGTCACAAAGAGTCAGAAATGACTGAAATAACTTAGCATGCATGCATAAAAAATTCAGCAATGTTTTTTGTAGATATAGACAAGTTTATTCAAAAATTTATGTGGAAGGGCATCAGTCAGTTCAGTTCAGTCGCTCAGTTGTGTCCAACTCTTTGGGGCTCCATGGACTGCAGCACTCCAGACCTCCTTGTCCATCACCAACTCCTGGAGTTTACTCAAACTCATGTCCATTGAGTCGGTGATGCCATCAAACCGTCTTATCCTCTGTAGTCCCCTTCATCTCCTGCCTTCAATCTTTCCCAGCATCAGGGTCTTTTCAAATGAGTCAGTTCTTCACATCAGGTGGCCAAAGTATTGGAGTTTCAGCTTCAACATCAGTCCTTCCAATGAATATTCAGGACTGGTTTCCTTTAGGATAGACTGGTTGGATCTCTTTGCAGTCCAAGGGACTCTCAAGAGTCTTTTCCAACACCACAGTTCTAAAGCATCAATTCTTCGGTGCTCAGCTTTCTTTATAGTCTAACCCTCACATACATACATGACTACTGGAAAAACCACCAGTTCAGTTCAGTTCAGTCACTCAGCCATGTCTGACTCTGTGACCTTATGGACTGCAGCACGCCAGGCCTCCCTGTCCATCTCCAACTCCCAGAGTTTACTCAAATTCATGTCCATTGAGTCGGTGATGTCATCCAACCATCTCATCCTCTGTTGTCCCCTTCTCCTTCTGCCTTCAATCTTTCACAGCATCAAGGTCTTTTCCAAAGTAGCTTTGACTAGACGGACCTTTGTTGGCAAAGTAGTGACTCTGCTTTTTAATATGCTTTCTAGGTTGGTCATAACGCTTCTTCCAAGGAGCAAGCGTCTTTTAATTTCATGGCTGCAGTCACCATCTGCAGTGATTTTGGAGCCTAAAATAATAAAGTCTGTCACTGTTTTCCCATCTATTTGCAATGAAGTGATGGGACCAGATGCCATGATCTTAGTTTTGTGAATGTTGAGTTTTAAGCCAACTTTTTCACTCTCCTCTTTCACATTCATCAAGAGGCTCTTTAGTTCTTCTTCACTTTCTGCCATAAGGGTCATGTCATCTGCATATCTGAGGTTGATATTTCTCCCAGCAGTCTGGATTCCAGTTTGTACTTCATCCGGTCCAGCATTTCTCATGATGTGCTCTGCATATTAGTTAAATAAGCAGGGTGACAATATACAGCATTGATGTACTCCTTTCCGTATTTGGAACCAGTCTGTTGTTTCATGTCCAGTTCTAACTGTTGCTTCTTGACCTGCATACAGATTTCTCAGGAGGCAGGTCAGGTGGTCTGGTATTCCCATCTCTTTCAGAATTTTCCACAGTTTGTTGTCATCCATGCAGTCAAAGGCTTTGGCATAGTCAATAAAGCAGAAGCAGATATTTTTCTGGAACTCTCTTGCTTTTTCAATGATCCAGCAGATGTTTGCAATTTGATCTCTGGTTCCTCTGCCTTTTCTAAATCCAGCTTGAACATCTGGAAGTTCACAGTTCACTTATTGCTGAAGCCTGGCTTGGAGAATTTTGAGGATCACTTTGCTAGCATATGAGATGAGTGCAATTGTGCAGTAGTTTGAGCATTCTTTGGCATTGCCTTTCTTTGGAATTAGAATAAAAACTGACCTTTTCCAGTCCTGTGGCCACTGCTGAGTTTTCCAAATTTGCTGGCATATTGAATGCAGCACAATATGGAAGGGTATAGACTTTAGAATAGCTAAAAAAATCTTGAATAATAAAGGAATCATGAAGGAGGAATCACTCTACCTGATACTAAGGTCTACCTTATAGCTATATTAATCAAGACAGTGTGACATCGATCAATGAAACAGAATAAAGAACTCAGAAGTAGACTCACACAATGTGTCTGACTGATTTTTGTTAAAGGCTTAATAGGAAGGTTAGGTTTTTCAATAAATGGTGCTGGAGCAATTGGACATCATAGGCTAAATAAATAAATAAATATCATTGACCTAAACTTTACACCTTTACAAGAAATTAACTCAAAATGGATCACAGACTTAAATGTAAAGTGTAAAACTACATAACTTTCAGAAATTAAAGAAATGAGAAGAAATCTTTGGGGTCTAGACCTAGGAAAAGCATTATTACACTTGACACCAAAAGCATGATCCATAAAAAGCAAACATAATAAGTTAGACTGCATTAAAATTAAGAACTTTTCCTCAGTGAAAAGGGTGAATAGACAAGCTACAGAGTGGGAAAAAGTATTACAGAAACCTCATAGCTTACAAAGGACTAGAATCTAGAATATATAAAAAACTCTAAAATCTCAGCAGTTAAAAATACCAGACAGACAATCCAACTAGAAAACAGACAAAAGGCCTGAGGAGACAGTTCACCAAAGAAGATATCCAAATGACAAATAAGCATATGAATAGATGTTCAACATCATTAGTCTTTAGGGAAATAGTGTGGGGAAAGACAGGACTTGGTGACAGCTACAGATGTAGCCAAAATCACACCATAAGCACAGTATTAGAGTATGGACACTGCTACTGACATGAGTGATGCACATCACAGTGAGAATATGGCCATCTGGCTGGCCGAGGACTCTACTGAAGTCCCCACCACTCTTGGAAGGAGTACTAGGTGAATGAGTGGCTGGTCTTTTATGCTCTTAGTTTCTCTTATAGGATTCAGTCTCTTAGAACGGGAATGTCAATGAAGAGCTCCTAAAAAAATAAAGATGCTGCATTTAATGTCTAAAGTTCAAATCATGAGAGATTATATTCCTACTTTATTCCTGATGGTCAGATCACCCCTAGAGTACTGAATTTATTTTTGAGTTTCATTACACAAAGAAGGCAACACAAAACAAGGGAACACACAGAGGAGAGTGATGATGACATGTTAAGAAAATGGCTTTGAAAACTGGAGGAAAGAAGACACTTAGAAGGGCTATGAGAGCTGTTTTAAAATGTCTTAGGAGCTACCATGAAGGGGAAATTCTCTACTTTGTCTGGCTACAGACAATACAAGCTAGGACCAAGTGTTAGAGAAATGGATTTCAGCTTAAAGACAATACAAGCTAGGACCAAGTGTTAGAGAAATGGATTTCAACTTAAAAAGGGAAATACCTCTAACAATTCAAACTGCTCTATAGCGGAAAGCCCTTCTTTGAAACCTGGTAAAGAGCCAGGCAGAGGACAGAGCACTTTTACAGAGATTCCTATTTTGGGTTGGTTGTGGAGTCATATCATCTCATACTCTATTCTGGAGGCTCCCTCAAGACAGAATTCATGTCAAATCCTTCGTGGGACCTACCACCTGATGTGTGCTTGGGAAATACATGGCGAACAATGCGTTCTAAGAAAGAGGCATCTTAGGATCAGTAAGGCAAGGGTTCCAACTGTGGATGCCACGTGGAGTTCCTGAGAGAACCCTAGCCCAAGGAATGGGTTCTTCCATGCCCACACTGAGGATGTTTTAGGGCAGACTTTTTGAACTGTGGTGTTGGAGAAGACTCTTGAGAGTCTCTTGCACTGCAAGGAGATCCAATCAGTCCATCCTAAAGGAAATCAGTCCTGAATATTCATTGCTGAAGCTGAAACTCCAATACTTTGGCCACCTGATGTGAAGAAATGACTCATCTGAAAAGACCCTGATGCTGGAAAAGATTGAAGGCAAGAGGAGAAGGGCCGACAGAGGATGAGATGGCTGGATGGCATCACTGACTCAATGGACATGAGTTTGAGTAAGCTCTGGGAGTTGGTGATGGACAGGGAAGCCTGGCATGCTATACAGTCCATGGGGTTGCAAAGAGTCGAACACGACTGCGTGAACTGAACTGAACTGAACTGAAGCAGATAGAGGAGCTAACAGACGTCAAACAGAGAAAGACAAATACTGTATGATCTCACATATATGTGGAATCTAAAAAAGATAAACTCACACAAGCAAGAGCAAAATAATGGTTGCCAGGTCTAGGGGTTGGAGAAAATGGGGAGAAGTTGGTCAAAGAATGCAAACTTCCAGTCATAAGATGACTAAGCACTAAGGATCTAAAACATAAATGGTGATTATAGTTAACAGCACTCTATTGTGCACTTGAAAATTGCTAAGAGAGTATATCTTAAGTGCTCTCACCACAGGAAAAGTGGCAACTATGTGAGGTAAGGGAGGTGCTAAGTAACCTTCTTGTGGTAAACATTTCACAATATATGTCTATCAAATCATTATACTGTACACCTTAAACATATGCAATGTGATATGTCAATTTGATGTCAATAAAGCTAGGAAAAAAACTTACTGTTTTTACATTATTTAAGAAAGTATTGTTATATTTACATATTTAGTTTTCTAACCTATCACAACAGTATATCAATTTGAATCTTCTTTATGTGAGTGTTAATGAATATACTTTATTAAAGTTTTTAATATGTTTTTTAATAAGAAGTTGATGGGCTTTTCTTCGCAGCAGTGGTCCAGGGTCTGAGCTTGGCCACTTTAGCCTGTCTAGAGGACCAATAGGGAAGGGCCACCAAGATTCTACTGACTTAGACGGGGTAGCATTTGGAAAAGAATACCTCCATTGGATAGAGAGATAGAGTGCTTCAACTTGGCCCAAGTTTAGTAGGTCAGCTTGGGAAAGGAGGGAAGATATTCTTCTAAGAATATCAGTGTACCTGTCATTCAGATTATCCCCAGGCTTGGCCCCTGCACACTTGAGTCCTAGAGTGACAAGACTGCCACAATAGGAGAAGGAGGAGGAATGGGAGGCAGAAGAAGAAGAGGAAGAGCAGAAAAAGAGGGGGAGACAAGAAGAGAGAGAGATGCTCAAGTCTCTGAAACACAGCACAGATGCAGCAACGTGTGTACAGAGCCAGGTCAATCCCCACCAGGAGTGGAGATGGAGCAAAGAGACCATCACTCCTTGTTAAAAAAAAAAAAAAAAAAAAAAAACGCCACAAGGTTGTTGGGAGGAATAGCTCACGAGTGCACATCAAACAGTCCTTTGATGGTTCTTGGAACATTGTAGGAGAAATCCAATGGGGACTGAAAGCCCTTATAAAATGGGTAGAACCTAAGCCAAATAAATATTCTATCATTTTCATCATTATAAATAAATCTTTACTTGCAGCCATCATAATGAGAAAGACATGGGATGCTTTAGCAAAAACTCTACATTTATACGACAAAAAGGTTACAAGGCTGTCCATCCCCAGGAAACAAATCACACAAAGTACACAGTCAAAGACCTCAGCGGAGAAAGGAAGAAAGTGAAAAGTTGCCATTGATTTTAGCTTCCTAGCAGCACGCTGCTAAGCGATCATTCTCTCCAGTTCCTCTAAAGACAGAGAACCAGAAGCGTAAGGTTTATGGAGTGGCCAGAGAGAGTGTGGTGTCACCATGGTATCAGGCCACAGGAGGCAAAGCTGACTAAACGGTGGTCTGACTTAGTTAATGATGTTGCTAGGAAACGCACTTCTGCCAAGGTTCTACCCACTCTGCTTTCTGTGCATCATTTGCTCACCACTAATGACATGGCAGCATCACCCACAAAATTGGAAGGATGCCCACCACAAAGCATATCAGGCAAATCCTTGCAACCAAGGCATGAGACAGCCTATTGCAGCTTGCTACACACTGGCCATACAGCCAGCTGCCCCACAAGAGAGCTCAACCCTCCCCCTGGGACACTCACTCCCCAGGCTGCATAGCAGAACTGCTACTTGACCTGCTGTGCTCCAGCTTAGCCCATCTGCACACAAATAGAGGAGGGATCATCCAAAGAGTTACAGTGGGAGCCTGGTGGTAATCGAGGTGACAGATAACTATGGATGAAATCTCACTGGGGAACTGGAGGTCATGCAACACTGGGATTGGGACTGCTGTGGACAACTGGAAGCAGGAAATGCAGCCAGAGGAAATCCGTGGTCCCTGAAGTACTTAATGAGCAAACAATTTCTGCAAGATGCTACCCTGGTCAGTGGAGATCAGAGTTAAACTAGAAGTAGTATGGGTGGACTTCCCTGGGGGTCCAGTGGTTAAAACTTTGCCCTCTTAATGTAGGAGGCATTTACAGTAGAGTAGAGGGAAAAGACCTATAAATCTAACCAGAAACCAATGTGTGCAATGCTGAAGGGGTGGGGGGTGAACCAAATGCTGTCAGGAGACCCAGGAGGGAAATCCACCAATAGCCCAGAAGTGGCCACAGCCCCCTTCACTGCCCATTAGGAGCAAAGGGCTGTGAGAGTCAGCACACCTGGTACAGGGGCAAGGCCGACTAGAAGGAATGGTGAACTGCCTGCTTGAAGCAAAGAGCAAGGAAAGGGGAGGGAATCACTAGCACTAGGGCTAGAGGGATAAGGAAAATCTCATTGAACCCCAAAGTAAGGTGTGAGGTGGACCCAGGAAATGTGCAGCCATGGCTTCTAAGCTAGTGCTGTCCAACTGAATAGAATTCGAGCTCCAAATGGAAGCCACAGAAGTGTCTTGAAATTTTCCAGTAGTTGCATTGAAAATAAAAAAGAAAAGGAACAGATGAAGTTAATGGATATGTTTTATTTACTAGAGTATATTAGTATCTTATTTATTTATTTTTATTTATTTATTATTTAATAGTGTATATTGAAAATGATCATTTCAACGAGTATGACATAATCAACATAAACCAATTATTAATAATTATACAAAATTATGCAAAAGGTTGTATAAATTATAATTATACAATCTTTTGTATCATTTTCTTTGCAGGCGAAGCCTCTCAGTTAGGACCAGTCACATTTTCAAAGCAGAGGGAATAATCTGGAGACTGTTGTAAAGGGCTTTTTTTTGGGGGGAGGGGTCATTTTAGCTAATGCTTTCTATTAAAGAAGCACTCCTACTTTTTAATAAAGCAACCAAGATAGATTAATAAAGAGTCCATAGCTACCACTAAGAGGGTTTGAGGCCTGGATAATACATTATTTTGGTAAAAATGATAATAAGAATGATCATAAGAACATTCATGATTAATAATAATATCCAGCAGTTGAGTGTTCATGTGCTTAGGTGCTCAGTCATGTCCAACTCTTTGTGACCCCATGGACTGTAGCCCACCAGGCTCCTCTGTCCATGGAATCCTCCAGGCAAGAATACTGGGGTGATTTTTTTGGGGGGTGATTTTTGTCATACAATATTGTAAAGTAATTATCCTCTGCTTAAATGTATATACATTTGATATATATTAACACAGTTAATATATAGTAACACATTGCTGTGTGTCAAACTCTATGCTAAGCATTATGAAATTATCTCTTGGATCCTCATGAGCACATGAACGAGGTACTATTTTGTCTCCACTTGATGGATAAGAATACTGAGGCATAGAACTATCCAGAACCTTTCCCAAAGGCAAACATGGTGAAGTTAAGATTTGACTCCAAGCATTCTGATTCCAGATCCTTTGTGCAAATTAGTGGTGGGGAGTGCTGGCACCAGTGAAGTAAATAGCAATTCTTCCCTTCCTGAGTTCTCACCAGTTTTCTCTCCACTGGTGCCAGTACACGTGGTAGAAAAATTCCGATGTCTCTCCTAACTCATCCAAACTACAGGAACACAATGGATGTGGCAGTCCCTCGAACACTTCAGTGTTCCTCCCTTCAGGTCCAATTCAGACATTCCCCAGCTCCTGGGAGGTTAGTAGAATAGACACTCAACTTCATGTGCTTGGCTATATTTTGTGGTTAATCCTCATATTTTTCAAAGATTTGATAAATTTCAGGAAAGCTATCATTGAAATCAATACACAAGAAGTTTTTGAGGAGAAATTAGTGTTTTAGTTGGACTGGGTAACAGTGGAAAAATTTTTGCTATTTTCTGGCTGAGTTATCACTAATATGGAATGAGTTGAAATCCCCATTTAATCAGCAGAGAAAACAGAGTAGGATGTTCTCTTATAGTCACAGGGAGCAGTAGTGGAAGACAACCCTGGCAGTGACTGGTTGAATAGAAGCCAGATCAGGCATTGATATTGCAGAGTTACGTTCTGAGTTAAAAAATATGTCTCCTCCTCCTCCTTCAAATAACTCAAACGGCCAAGCTGACATGGGAAAGGGAGAACAACAGAAACATTAAAAATGAAGGGTATTCAAATCCATGCCTTAGGCCCTGCACCTGACCACCTAAGAGCCATGAAAAGCAAGGACCATTAGCCCGTCTCAGAAGAATATCCCAAAGCATTCTCTTTCCTCATCTTCACAGAGAAGTGAAAAGGACCAGCACTACCAGGTTACAGACATCACCCTAGTGTATGTTGACTATCTTGATGTGTAAGAAGAAATGCTAGGTTATGAGTCTGACCTCAGACTCACAGCAGCAGAGAGTTCCTGCTTGGCCACTTACTGGCTGTGTGACTATGGGAAAGTACTTAACCCCTTTAATTTTCATTTGCAAAATATAATTGAGGTACCTACAACCTAGGGGCTCATGATCTGTGCCACAATCAGCTTCAGGTCTTGTTTGCTGACTGTAAGGTGTTCTCCATTTTCAGCTGCAAAGAATATAATCAATCTGATTTCGATATTGACCATCTGGTGATGTCCATGTGTAGAGTCGTCTCTTGTGTTGTTGGAAGAGGATGTTTGCTATGACCAGTGTGTTCTCTTGATAGAAGTCTATTAGCCTTTGCTTCATTTTGTACTCCAGATACCTGTTACTCCAGGTATCTCTTGACTTCCTACTTTTGTATTCCAACCCTCTATGATGAAAAGGACATCTTTTTTGGTGTCAGTTCTAGAAGGTCTTACACGTCTTCATAGAACCATTCCACTTTAGCTTTTTCGGCATTAGTGGTTGGGGCATAGACTTGGATTACTGTGATACTGAATGGTTTTCTTTGGAAATGAACAGAGATCATTCTGTCGTTTTTGAGATTATGACAAACCCAGACAGAGTATTAGAAACCAGAGATATCACTTTGGCAACAAAGGCCCACATAGTCAAAGCTATGGCTTTTCCAGTAGTCATGTATGGATGTGAGAGTTGGACCATAAAGAAGGTCTGAAGAATTAATACTTTCAAATTGTGGTGCTGGAGAAGACTCTTGAGGGTCCCTTGGACTGCAAAGAGATCAAATCAGTCAATCCTAAAGGAAATCAACCCTGAATATATATGGGAAGGACTGATGCTGAAGCTCCAGTACTTTGGCCACCTGATGCAAAGAACTGACTCATTGGAAAAGACCCTGATGCTGGGAAAGATTGAAGGCAAAAGGAGAAGAGGGGTGGCAGAGGATGAGATGGTTAGATAGCATCATCGACTCAACTGACATGAATATGAGCAAACTCCAGGAAATAATGGAGGACAAAGGAGCCTGACATGCTGCAGTCCATGGGGTCACAAAGAGTCAGACACGACTTAAGTGACTGAACAACAATGACTTTGGGGAGATGTGAGGATCAAGTGAGATGAAATACATGAAGATGTTCTATATACCAAAAAGCAGCATACAATATGTGAATCATTCTATACGATCCTTAAATTTAGCTTTTTGTATGATGGTTGCTTGCTTTAATAGCATTTGCAGGGGCATATATTCTTATAGCAAATGATCATCAAACTTCTAAGTCAAAGACTGGTAAAGAACTTAGAACTGGAACCTTCTGGCTCAATCACAAGCACTTTAGCCATCTCGTGAATTTATGAAATTGTCTAAGACATACTGATTTATAAGAAATCTCACAGATGAAAGAATCTCAACAGATCTCCTGCTTCCCCATAGAACCTTCAGACAGATCCAGGATTATAATTCCCATTTTACTGAGAGGCATTAACACCAAGGGTGTTAAGAGGGTAGAAAAATTTAAATTGTCTTACTGTTAATAGTAATATTGGTAGTGCCATTTTAAATTGATTTATGTAAATTTTAGGATAAAGCAAACAAATATGCTATCACTATGCACCAAGATTGTCAACATAAGAAAAAAAGGGACACAGTAAGTAAAATCAAAGAACTTATGTAAAAATTCTGAAATCTTACATGTACATTGGAAATATCAAAATGAACTTATGATTTATTATTTTCTTTCTATAGAGACTTCCCTGGTGGCTCAGACAGTAAAGCGTCTGTCTACAATTCAGGAGACCTGGGTTTGATCCCTGGGTCGGGAAGATTCCCTGAAGAAGGAAATGGCAACCCACTCCAGTGCTCTTGCCTGGAGAATCCATGGACGGAGGAGCTTGGTGCAGGCTACTGTCCATGGGGTCGCAAAGAGTCAGGCACGACTGAGCGACTTCACTTTCACTTTCTATAAAGTACATATTTCCTAGCTTTGTCCACTGAAAAGTCTAGAAGCAGTGACCACCCAATAGCAATGAGTAGTGCCAAGACTGTGATTTCTAAGTAATATTTCCCAGCAAAAGGAACCAGAACTTTCTGGAGGAATGACTGATTCTAGGTTTGGGGGATGAAATGTACAAAAAGGTCCTGGAATACCTTGTTGTACCAGGGAGCAAATTTGCTTTCAAAGATCACTGGGACATGAGAGCCAACTGCAGCTCCCACAGGCCAAAAATGGGACAATGAAAGCATCAAAAAGATTTACTATAATCTATGGAAGCAAGAATATATTTAAAAATCCACAAGAGTTTTTTTTTTTTTTTTACTATAGGTATCAACTTTTATTCACACTACAATGAAAACCACACATTTATATCCAGAACATTCAAAGGACAGAGGTTCTAATCAAGCCAAGAGCTATCTGTGGGTACATGGAGCTTACTAAGTAACAAGTACTGAGTTCTTGGAGCCAAGATAGTGGTGCCTAAGATTTGATCTTGCCTTTCAAGGTCTCACAGTCTAGAGAAGGTGACTTTATAAGTTATGTTGGTAGTGTTGTTCAGTTGCTAAGTCATGTCTGACTCTTTGTGACCCCATAGATGCCTGTCCTTCACTATCTCCCAGAGTTCACTCCAGCTCATGTGCATTGAGTTGGTGATGCCATCCAACCATCTCATCCTCTTTCGCCCCCTTCTCTTCCTGCCCTCAATCTCTCCTAACATCAGGGTTTTTCCCAATGAGTTGGCTCTTCGCATCAGGTAGCCAAAGTATATTAACAAGTAAATTAAAAGAAGAAGTGAGTATAACAATACATATAGGTACAAGAGTAGCCCACATGAGGAAGGGACTGACTTTAATGAAACATCCACAAGTCTTAATAATACTAAAACAAATTATCATCATCATGATTGGAAATTGCTAAGACACTAAGTCATCACAATAAGAATTCACAAATAAAGGATAAAAATTAAGTATTTAGTCTGTTTCTCCTGTATAAACTGTATCTCAAGGTAGCCAGAGCTTCCCAGGTGACACTAGTGCTAAGGAATCCGCCTGCCAATGCAGGTAGACGTAAGAGATCCAGGTTCGATCCCTGGGTCAGGAAGATCCCCTGGAGGAGGGCATGGCCACCTAGTCCAGTATTCTTGCCAGGAGAATCCCATGGACAGAGGAATCTGGCAGGCTATGGTCCATGTGGTTGCACAGAGTCAGACACAACTGAAGCAACTTAGCACACATACACAAGGTAGCCAAATAGTTGATCAGGGAAAGTTCTTTATGAAAAAATGAAAAAAAAAAAATCCCCAAATCTCCATTTTGCAACTCGATAAAATAATGGATCTAGGACACAAATCACTTATTGATAATAAAATCAGTGGGGAAAAAACTGATGAGGAAAACTTCATAATGGCAGAATCAGGCTGACATCACCTGAACTCACTGAGGAAAGCTTGCATCACTTTTTAACAATAACAACCAGATATTATATGCCTCCTGATGTAATACAAGAGGAAATACATCACCAACTATGAAGATCTCTCCAAAAACATGCTTGCACACTTGCGCACACACACACCTTGATTTAATCAGCCACCTATATCTACCTACCTTCTCTGGTGGCTCAGAAGGTAAAGAATCTGCCTGCAATGCAGGAGAGCTGGGTTCAATCCCTGGATTGGGAAGATCCCATGGAGGAGGACATGGCAACCCACTCTAGTACTCTTGCCTGAAGAATTCTATGGACAGAGGAGCCCCGTGGGATACAGCCCATGGGGTCACAGAGAGTCAGACAAGACTGAGGTTAAAACTTAACACTCACTTTTCACCACATCTACCTATGAGTATAAAGGAAATAGCAGGAAAAGAGGAACAAGTTAAACTGCATCAAAAAGAAACAATTGGTCAAATCCAGAATATGCAACACTCCACAGTTAAAATATACGTGTTTCTTAAACTAATAAATGACAGGGGTAGGGGAAGATGAAGGTAGAGGCTATTATATATTAAGAAAAATGTAGTGACATAATTTCTAAATACTATGAATAGATCTTGTTTGGATTCTCATTTAAACAAATTATTTCTCAAAAGAAAAACTTCAGACCATAAGAAACATTTTAATAAGGAGTGGATATTAGACAATATTATGAAATTCCTGTGAATTCTGTTAGATATCATAATGATATCTTAGTTATATTTTTTTAAAGTTTCTCTGTTGAGATATCTATTCATGTATTTGCAGGTGCAATGACATGATGCTTGAGATTTGCTCAACATACATAAACAATATTTAGAAGGTATGGTGAGAGGGCTAGTAGATAAAACAAAACATGTGTTATTACTTATTGAAACTGATCAGTGAGTACCTAGAATTCATTATACTTTTTATTTCTTTGTATGTTTGGAAAATTCCATAATAAAAAGATATAACAAAAAGAGCATAAGTTCTTGAGCCAGTCTGCCTGACTCTGAGTGTGATATGTCACTTAACCTCTGTGTCTATTTTTCCTTATACATCAAGTGAGGATAATAACAGGGCTATGACATAAGATTGCTATGAGGGTTAAATGAGTGTAAAGTGTTTGGGACAGTGTCTGACACACAGTGCTTAGTGTACGATAGCTACTATAGTCGTCATCGCCACCGCCAATGAAAGATGAAAAGTAATCATCTGCCCAAGGCTCTCTACTGAATCAGGGGTCTGCAGACTTTTTCCAGTCCTCTGAAGGGCCAGTAGTAAATATTTTAGACTCTTTGGGCCATACGGTCTCAGTTCCAACTACTCAACTCTGCTCTCACATAATGAAAGCAGCCATAGACAATACATGAATGAATAAGCATGGCTGCCTTCCAATAAAGCTTTATTTACAAAATCAGGCAACAGGCCAAATTTGGCATGTGAGCTGTAGTTCGACAACCCTTGAAGTCTATGATGGGAAACAAAGCAAAACTTAAGTTTTCTGCCTCTAAAGCTGCATTGTCCAATTCTCTTTCAACTAAATCAAGCCATGTCATGAAGGAGATATGAAAAAAAAAAATCATGTTTTTGACAAAGGTTGCTGTCTTTTGCATGTTATAGAGCTAACTTTTGAGTGAGTATGTATTAGCTTAAAGGCTAGAAACCTGAAGATCATTTAAAAAATAAGAATATGGGAAATAACTTCTTAGAACAAGTTTCTCCACCACACCAGGAAAAGCTCATTTCTATCTGTAGATCCTCCATCATTGCAGTGTTACAGAAACTCTTGCTAATTTTTGAAATCATACTACTTTATTCACAGTTGCTCTTCAACTCAACTATCATAAAAGAAAGAAATTAGCCACTCCCTGGAGGTGTCTTTCTTGCTGTTGACGGAGGGCTCTCAGGAATGAAGCTGTATCACCAAGCTCAATGTTACGGAGGGCACACCTAAGGCATGGCATTTCTCCACTCCATTATCAGTGTTCCCGGCTCCCACAACACACCAACGCAAACTTTACAGGCACCTCTTACTTTTTCTACTCACTGCATGGGGGTGCTCCCATTTTTCAGAATGTTATGAAAGCAAGACAATCTGATGGACTAGTCTTCAAATTTGACTTCTGAAATGTTAAAAGTTAAGAAACATAATTAAACTGCAAATGCATTAACATTTATATAAAATATAAACCAAATGCTTATCCTGATTCACCAAACAAATTACACTTTGAACATTATAAAAAACCAGCTACTTATCACCGGCACCATTTGAAATTATTGCTAGTACTACAACTCCAAATGCCTAAGATGCCTTAAATACAAACCCTGAACATTTACATACTGATTTCATGAGCAAAGCAAAAGGTATTTGCCGGTAACAGTACAGGACTCAGCAATTTTATTGTCTGAGTAATCCTGGTTCGTTCTGATATGAAAATTCAATTATTTTAGAACGGGCCCTCTCATTAAATTTTGACAAGCAGCACGAGCTCGGTACCAGTTATAGCTCGAAGAAACCGGGGGTGCCTGATAGCACCACACTGAATTTTAAAATGTAGTATTTTTGCAGGACAAGATTATCTGACAATTTTGTATTAAAAGAAGAAAAAATTAATCAAATACATTGTAATATTCAACATTGGTATATTTGGTCTTCTTTTTACAGATATTTTACTAAAATTTGCTGCAAAAAAAAAATGTTTATTGCATGCTTTGCCCCTGATTTCACAATTGAGCAATATACTAGAAAAATATGTATATGTTGGTAGTGAACAGGAAGTATTTGACTACACATTTTTACCTACTGCTTCCTTTATCAATTGAAATGTATTTGTGGTGCTTATAAACATGATTTCCAGAAACAGAAATGACTTTATTTGCATATAGCCTGTTTTTTCTTAGGATGCTTAATGCCCAAGGGGTGGGGGGGAAACATCTATTAAAGCAACTTTTGAGCAAGCCTATTATTGTCTTTTAAAGCAGAGCTTACAGCTGATCACAACATGGAAAAGAAAACAATTTCATTTATTCTCCATGGAGTTGAAAGAACAATAACAAAGTCTCTAGCTCTGGGTTTGTTTTATTTTTGTCTTGTCTTGTTTTTCTCCTGTAACACGGGGGGATTTCAGGTGCTGAGAGCTCTCTGAAAAAGGTGTTTTTCCATATTCCAATGTTTGTCCACACATGGCCTGTCATGAAAAGAGGTGTTCAAATAGTTCCTATGATGTATTGCTTGAGTGCCCAAACATCCAGTACATTGTTGTATTCAACACGGGTATATTTGGTCTTTTTACAGATATTTTACAAAAACGTCTTCCAAAATCTGAATCAGAGAGAAGAACAATAGTAGTAAGGTGAACTGAAGAACAAAATAATGCAGAAAAGACATCTGGCTCCCTGCAGGGCTGTCTCTGAAATCAAGCAAGGAGACCCAAGAGTCAGTCTGATGGTTGGTCTGACCATCACTGATGGTGATTCTCTGGGCAGGTTCCACCCCCCTTCAGCCCAGTCTTAATTCTTCTCTTTCCATGACTTTCTCAGTACCTTTCACCTCTCTGAGTCTTAACACTCCAACTTTGTGTGGTCAGTTGTTTGTTCCCCTTGCCCCCCCAGCCCTACTATACACACCACCTGTCCACAGTTCCCAACCCATAGACACATGAAACAGTATTTAACATATTCTATTGAATTAAGTTTGATTTGGGGAAGTTTTTGAGAACACTGGATTACACACATACTTCCAATGATGTTTCTGGGCCTTGGTCTTCTACCTTTAACATATGAACTTGGTAACTCATATACAATTCTTTAGAAGAATAAAACCATTGAAAAATAGTTTCATATCGCTTTTTGGAAATAAAAGGAAGAAGGAATGAAGAAAGAGACACCAGGCAAAGAGTTTAAAATCAAACTGTTGCATGCTTTGGTTGCTGAAGAGAAACATCAACTTAAAGATCAGTTGGGCTTTCTCTGCTTTGACCTATAACCCTTATCAGCAGTAACAGTTGAATTAGAAAGTGAAGTGCTGTATCATAGATTATTCCAGAAAAATTTATTCAGCTTTAAAGAACCATGGTAAGATGGCAACCTAAGAAGTGAGCCTAGGAGAAGAGAGTCCAACCACAGAACCTGGGAGATTTCAGGAGTTAGGGGGTCTGTTGGCCATCTCAGAGCCACTGGGGCCAGAACCCAGGCATTAGGTTTAGACATCAGATTCAATTAACTCTACTTCCTCTCATACTAGGAATAGAAAGAGCCTAGAACCCTGAAAGAGTAAAGACAGAAGTAGACTTACGTGTTAAGCTAAGCAAAGATGGGCTGTCTAACTAGATTGTGGACAGTAAATTTCTCATACTACAAAGTCAAAACTTAAGCTCCTTGAAAAAGAATAAGTTAGTTCATTATTTTTGTCTTCCACCAACAATGGCCATGCTGGTTTGCATAAATATACAAATTAAATTTGAGGGGCCCAAGGGTGGTCAATATAATAGAGAAAATATGTATTAGTTCAGTTCAGTCACTCAGTCGTGTCTGACTCTCTGTGACCCCATGGACTGCAGCACACCAGGCTTCCCTGTTCATCACCAACTCCCAGAGCTTGCTCAAACTCATGTCCATTGAGTTGGTGATGCCATCGAACCATCTCGTCCTCTGTCATCCCCTTCTCCTCCTGCCTTCAATCTTTCCAAGCATCAGGGTCTTTTCTGATGAGTCAGTTCTTTGCATCAGGTGGCCAAAGTACAGTGGAAGTGACAAATAGATTCAAGGGATTAGATCTGATAGACAAAGTGCCTGAAGAACTATGGACAGAGGTTCGTGATATTGTACAGGAGGCAGTGATAAAGACGATCCCCAAGAAAACGAAATGCAAAAAGGCAAAATGGTTGTTTGAGGAGGTCTTACAAATAGCTGAGAAAAGAAGAGAAGCAAAAGGCAAAGCAGAAAAGGAAAGATATACCCATTTGAATGCAGAGTTCCAAAGAATAGCAAGGAGAGATAAGAAAGCCTTCCTCAGTGATCAATGCAAAGAAATAGAGGGAAACAATAGAATGGGAAAGACTAGAGATCTCTTCCAGAAAATTAGAGATACCAAGGGAACATTTCATGCGAAGATGGGCTCATTAAAGGACAGAAATGTTAATATCATGTATATAAAATATAAAACAAATTCGCATGTGATTTCATAACTGATCACATCATGAAACAAGATGAAGAACTAAGCTCAAGATTTCAAGCTCACCCATCTTAGCTACTTTTGGGCATAAATAAATTTGAGTCTTCTGGGTTTAACTGCTAGGTCCTTAACTCAATCCTAATACAAGGGCTTACATCTTTAAAAAAAATACTCAACATTTGAAAAGAGTTCACTGTTTATTACCACACCAGTCTGGAATTTGTGATTATTCAGATAGAGGATTGATTGAGTTTATAAAGACCCCCTACAATCATCACTCTGCTTTGTTTTTATCATAGCAGTTATCAAACTTTGAGTTGGTCTTGTTTATAGGCTTCACTATTTCTTTTTTTCAAACTAAAGTAAGTTGATTTACAATGCTTCAGTTGTACAGCAAAGCAACTCAGGTGTCTGTGTGTGTGTGTGTGTGTGTGTGTGTGTGTATGACTCAGTTGCTTAATCGTGTCTGATTCTTTGCAACTCCGTGGACTGTAGCCCACCAGGCTCCTCTGTCCATGGCGATTCTCCATGCAATACTGGAATGGGTTGCCATTTCCCTCTCCAGGGGATCTTCCCAACCCAGGGATCGAACCCGGATCTCCCGCATTGCAGACAGATTCTTTACTGTCTGAGCCACCAGGGAAGCCCTTCAGTTATATATATATATATATATATATATATATATATATATATATATTCCTTTCCACATTCTTTTCCATTAATGTTTATTATGGGATATTGAATATAGTTTCCTGTGCTATATGGTAAGACCCTATTGTTTACTTCACTGTTTCTTAAGGTCTGAAACTGCTCACTAGAAAGTAAGCTCCATGAGGCCAGAGAATATGTCTGTTCTGTTCAACACTCTATCTCTAATGACTATATCAGTGTCTGGCACATTTTTGTATTGTGTTGTGCTCAGTTGTGTCTGACTCTGTGGCCCCATGGACTGTAGCCTGCCAGGCTCCTCTGCCCGTGGAATTTTCCAGGCAAGAATACTGGAGCAGGGTGCCATTACCTATTCCAGGGGATCTTCCTTATCCAGAGATTAAACCAGCGTCTCTTGAGTCTCCTGCATTGACAGGTGAATTCTTCACCACTGAGCCATCTGGGAAGCCCTCCTAGAACACAGTAGGTGCTCAATAAATGTTTCTGAATGAATGAATGAAGACACAGTTCTCACTGCTCTTCTTAGTTCCAGTTTGAGCATATTCCAAATAATACCTCTGCATGGGTATCTAAACACCTCAAACTTAAGAAGATGGAAATAAAACTTGATGCCCCATCTAACACGTTCTTTCCTACATGGCCCTTTCTCATTAAATAATATCACCATCCACTCAGTTATTCA